>NW_026623517.1:797032-831494 GCF_030028575.1 Malurus melanocephalus | reverse complement strand
ATTAAAAACAAGTGGATATTACTGCAGTCTTTTTTTTTTTTTTTTTTAAAAACAAGTGGATATTACTGCAGTCTTTCCATCAATGGAAATTATAAAAAAAAACTTTGGCAGGAAGTTCAAGACAAAGGAAAAAGGAGGTGAAAGGAACACGAACTTATTGATCAGTGATTACAAAATTAGTGTTCTGGATTTCTTCCAAAATCTCTTCCAAAATCTCAAATGGCAAATTTAGCATAAAAGTCTGGTGAGAAGGAAGACACCTGTCTCACTTGAAAAAACTACTATGCTGTGTTCAAGCGTTAGAGRGAGTTTAGAGACCATTTTTAATGGACAGTAAGTACATCACAGGGGGATGAAAATGGCTTTAGGTTTATTTTTTTTAAATTGCAGCTGTTTAATTATATTTTCCAGACCATTATGAGATGGATCAAATAGAAAGCTTATCTGTGAAATATACTGTAGAAATTAGTGGGAATTCTGTGAATACTGTTGTGCAACATGCGCTCAAATGATTTTCAGTTTTTGAGTTTTTAACACAGTATCACCCTTGAGTTAACTGAATTTTCATGCAAAATTTAGATGCAGATATGTATAAGTACTTCTATTTCTGGCTTTATGAAGAATTAATAAAATTATATCCAGAACAGGCTCAAAAAACTAAAACTTAGAAGATGTGAGGAACAGCAACATTATTTGTCTGCCTGTAAAGTCCCAAAGAACACAGAGACATTTTCTTTCCAGGAAAAGATGGAAAACATCACTGAGTTTTGGGGTTTTTTTGTTTGGTTTTTTTTTTTGTTTGTTTGTTTGCTCTTTTTTGTTTGCTCTCTTTTGTTTGAAAGTTTGCCCTTTCTTCCAGGAGCAAAGCTAGAGTTGTAGAGCCCTATYGTTATTGAAATGGACATGCTTTTGACATGCTAGTGTTTTAGAAAATGCGTCTATGGTTTATGTGCTTAAACACTAATTAATTTMTATAAAAATTCAATATAAGTTAATTACAGGCATATTCACCTGTGTACACAAAAGTGTTTCAGGGTAACTTGTCTGTTTCTATGCCAAGATGCTGAATGTCGATCCAAATCTAGGAGGCTACAAATATTATCAAGAGAGTAGGGTCTCTGAGGAGAACAGAATGGAGGATAAATTACTTTTTTTCTATTTTAAACCCATGTGACTGTAAATATAACCTAGAAAGAATATACCTGTTGTGATCGCCTCCTTATCTTGGTCTATAAAAGTTCTCTGAAGAGTGGATCTAGTTTTCAAATCTGAATGATTAATTCTTTTTTAACACCCAAACGGCACCTTTATGAGTTTTCCACTTATTTGTCGAGAAATGTCCCTGTATTAAGGTTAAGATTTCCACTTATTTGTTGAGAAATGTCCCTGTATTAAGGTTAAGACCTTTTTGTAGCTGCAGATGCTCCTCAAATCTGCTGTCCAGAAGCTGAGCTGAGCTAAAAAAGTGTCACGACAAAGTTATTTTGGCAGCTGGATCAAAGGCTGTATCTAGGCAGACAGGGGTATCAAAGGATGCACTAGGAAAAAGCTGAGTTAGCATTCCCAAAACTGTGTCCCTGAGTTAGCATTCCCAAAATTGTGTCCCTGTGATTTGCTCTGCAGCTGGCACAGCTCCCAGTGCTGGGAATGGCTGTGCACCCATCAGGACACAGCTTGAACCAAAAATAGTGAGAAATTGTGATTCACTACAACCTCATGCTGCCTGGGTTAATTTCCCTCAAGCCTTAACACATCTGCTCATGGTAAGACTGATCCAATGCTCRTCCAAATGCAGTTGAATTATTTCAGCAAGCAATGGATTCAGTAAATTCTATCCATGGGCGGATTTAAAAAAAAAATTACTTAAAACTGAGTTAAGAGAATGAGTCTAACTAGAACAATATGGATGATTCCTGTCCTTTTTTATGTTTTTTAGAAGTGCAATTAGACAAGATACTAAGACTCATGAGATGACAAATATTGTATGCAATCATCTGATTTTCAGGTTTCTTTATATGTGTATATATATATATATTTATATATATATTTATACATATATAAATATATATATATATAAAGAACAAATCGGTCTATAGCAAACAGGTTGCCCTGAGAAGTTGTGGATACCCCATCCCTGGAACTGTTCCAAGTCAGGTTGGATGGGGTTTTTGATAAACTTGGTCTAGTGGAAGGTGTCCCTGMCACRGGCATTTTGGAATTTTATGATGATGATCTTTAAGGTGCCTTCAAACCCAAGCCCTTCTATGAGTGTTTGTTTCTATAAATCAAACTGATGCACAAGCCATAGCTTGATTTGAATTTCTGTAACATTTAGTGACATTGCTCAAAACAAAGCCCAGAGGAGCATCCTTTTTATTTAGCCAGAGATGACTGCTTCTTTCCAACCTATATTRAACCTACCAAAAACTCAAATACCTTAATAATATTTGAATATACTTTGCTSCCAGCACACTTAAATAACAATTGCATTTGAAAAAAATGCTATCAATTACAATTTCTCATGTCCTTCCTCTGCAACATTATTGATAATATCATACTCTGCTTTGGCTATGTCATTTTTTATATTTATAAACTTCATTTTTTTCTCTTAAGCAAGAGAGTTAAATAGGAAATTAATCTTATAAGGTGTGTTAAAAGCTCCCAGGGTTTCACTGGATGATTCCATTTGGAGAGACACCAAGAGTGTGAGTTTCCATAGGAATAGTTTCTTGTCTTTTCAAGCTCTGAATAGCTTAAGACTCACTAATTATTCTGGTAGTGAGAGTACCTTAACAACAGCGAGCATCAGAACAKGTTTGAGATGGTCAGCACAGAAGAACTAGGTCAGGGATTTCCAGGGATTTCATCAAAAGGTGAGCAAACCTTGCAGCACACCTTGAGCACCAATCACTGAGGCTAATGAGACCACATTTAAATAGTTTTTCAGGGAACAAGAAAAGATCACCTTCTTTTGGGAAATGAAATCTTATTCTGATACATCTAGCAGTAGATCTTCTCTATTTTATTTATTTTTTTTACAAACATTGTCCTTTATCCCTCAAGTATGTAAGGTTAATAGACATATGTAAAATGTGCTGCTACTAGCACAACAAACTCTACTTTCCTGAGACAGAAAAGGAAAAAAAAAATTCTCCACAGCTGATACATATTCCTTAAAATGGAGTCTATYAACCTATCATATTAGCTACTGATTGAAAATAATAACACACCTTATTTTCTCTTAGATCAATTTCCTTGATTCTTGATTCCATTCAGAAAATAGTCTGAGTGAAGATTGTCTCTTATCTATGATGTTGAGATGATAACAATTTATATATTTCTTTATCAGGGTTTTTAAGTGAAAGGGTGAAACCCTATTTATGAATATATAAATATGTATTGAAGAAAATATTAACACGATTAGCATAATTTAGTAAATAWAATATTGAGTTTTAATTGGCCTTCATTTTAAATGCAACAAACAGACCTATTACATAAATGTACTTTAAAATAGCTCCTCTCAAGCTGATCCTTCAGTGCTGACCCGTGCTTTCAGTGGTTTAGCATTGAAAGGTCTCTTAGCAAAACCTAAGGATGCAAAAAAATTAGGCCAGCATGCCTTCCATGCTTGTATAATCTGAGAATTATTTCCTATATGTGTTTCTTCTAATTTAAATTGCCTRTGGGCAACACAAGCACCTCCTCTGGCAGAGAAACTAAGTGGTTAAATACAAAATATTCAAATAAGAAGCCAAAAATGGTGCCACAGAGTAAAAGCAGCAAGCAGCAGCTTTCTGTCATTCTGAAATTGTTTTTATTTTGAACGTGTCCTTTCACATACAGAGAAGAATCATAAGGGATWTGAAACAATTATATTTCCTTTAAAGAATGATTGTCTAAAGACAGCCTGGGAATACAATACTGAAATAGTAGAAATTAACTGTACAGCTACACTCTAACTACATTTCACAGCTTTATGTTCCCCAAAGGTGCCTGGTGTGTGTGTGTTGTATTCAGTCATTTTGTGATTGATAGATACAAGTTCCTCATGGCTACAAAATCAAGCACAATACATTTTTTGTTACACATTGTGTGGCTGTCAGTGTGAGAGGATGGAAAATTCTAATTCACTGAAGAGATTTTACTGTAATGTAATGCCTGATATATATTAAAAATCTCTTTCAGAAAAAAAAAAGACATTCAGGATATTCAGAATTTTATGTGGTAACTCCATATCATTAATTTTCTTAAATGATCTCCCTAGAGGTTTTCATTGTGTTCAAGTGAGTGGAGTATTGAAGGGTTGGTATTATTAGCTGCCTCTTATGAAGTAAGAATACAAGGATTTCTCAATACTATTCCTGGGGGTTTCTTTTTTTATCAAGCAGTTGAAAAAAATAGAATGCTGTACATGAGGATATAATTTTTTTATGTCTTTGGGAAATCATTATGATTGGTATGAAATGCAAGTAGATGAAGCATTATTTTGGCAAAAGTTATTACATGGCATCCAAATCTCATTAAAGACCCCCTCTGGCRTGGGTAAATTTAGTTAGATTGGGCCTGTTGATCTTTGCCAAGTGCTGTCTTGAATYATTCCGTGCTGAAATGCTGCATGTGTGTTGCTAAATGCCGTGGTCCCACTCATATTGATTATTCTAACCTATARGGTTACAAATGAATTCACAATTGTTTATGGAGAGGTGGTTCAGTTCCAAGCGGCCAGAAACTCAGGGGGTATTGCTTTTAGTCATTTACTCAGTGCTACTCAAAGGAAGRATTAAGCCTTAAAAAAGATTTGTATGGATCTGTGCCTAAAATTCCATCTAACTATGGATCTGACCTCTGCCAAACTCCACACCTCTTCCTCAAATACATTCTGTAGCAAAACCAGCAGAAATAGATCTTGCTGGATTGAAATCAATAGGAATTCTACCAGGAAAGGTGTGCAAACATCAGGGTAATTAGATGTCTGATTGGAGAGCAGAATATCTCATTTACTCTGCAGCTACARGTTCTCTACTCCTTTAGCAACCTCTGAGAGTAGGGAGAAATGAATGCCCAGCAATCTGTTCAGCTGATAGTCTGTAACATTTTTGTCTTAGATTAAATAAGGTTTGTCCTCTTAAAATACWGGCATTGGTTAGGAAAAGGAATAAAAATAAGAAAGGCAAATTAGAAAGAGCCAGATAAATAAGCTCTGTGCAAGGTGAATAAGGTTTTGGAGTAGCTAATTTTCACATATCCTCTTTATTACAAGGCAGGTACACATATTATTTGTGCAGAGCACTAAACAAATGAAGCTGTGGAATAAATGTAGAATTTCACAGATGACTGCATTAGAGAAATACATTTCCATTGATGAACATTAAACATAAACAGAAATCAATGATGAAATGAATATTGTTACTTTTATGTCAGAATGAATGGATTTATACTTGGGTTGAGCATTGCAAGTGTTACAGTGGATGGAGAAATGYCTGGCTATTCATATTAAAAATATTAAATGTGATTTTCTCAGATAACCACATGAAGTGGTAAGATAAATACATGAAGTTTCCCAAGTAACCTCTGTTTAGAACTCAGAACATTTCTTGATGCAGCTGTTGTACATCAGACTGAATCAMTAGAAAACAAGAATAAGCTTCTCAAGTGGAACAAAAATCAGGAAACATCTTCTACTCCTTATTGACTTCAACAAGTTAGTGGCAATCTAATGATGTTCTAAGTTTTATACAGTTCTACTGCAAKGTGTACAGTAAGAAGCTTTACATCCTGTCTCTTGGGCTCTGGTTAAATAAGAATTATTTCCACAAGCAATGAATTGTGAGGGCTCATAAGAAGGTTGTGTTTCACAATTTAATTCTATTTCATTTTTTCTTGATTTTATGGCCCATATAAATCCAACTAAATGGGAAAGAACCTGTTATAGTCCTCCTTCTGAAGGAAAACCTCATTGTAAATGATGGTTGCAATTGTTGCCCATTGGAGTAAATAGAATCTAAATGAAAGGAAAATGTTTAATGAAGGTATGTTACATTTTGTTACATGGCAGAGACTTTGTTTGGAAAGCACAGTTAAGTAAGAAAAAAAAAGGAATAAATGCTTGGAATCACGATATAATGGACMTCACAAGGCTTCCCTAACACTGCTCTTCAACCTTTTCTAGTAAATCTCTGCTGAAAAGCAAAGGAAGAGTGTCAGGGGCTGTTTCTGAACAGAACATAAACCATAATAATCAGACATTTTGGAGTCAATAAAATGTTTGTGATGGCATGTTAAATAGAAAAGAAAGAAGTGAATTTAGTGTTGCTTCAAAGGTAGGCTAATACCTCAAAACACAAAAATTTTAGATTTAAGGCCAAAAGCTGTCTTTGTCTGCTTTTTTACATGAACAAAACATCTGTGATTTTAGTCATGTTTTTCACATTTGGATGTCAACTGAATTTGACAGAAGAGGAAGACCTCTGAAAAAAAAGGAAAATCAAGTTGGTTTTTTTTTGGTTTTTTTTGGTTTTTTTTTTTTTTTTTTTTTTTTTTTTTTTTTTTTTTTTGTTTTTTTTTTTTTTTTTTTTTTTTTCTGGAAGGTGGGTCCCATTCTGTTTGGATTGCTTGATAAAAGAACAGATCGGTAGGGGCAGACTTCCCTTGGTCAGGCAGCATCTCCAAAATGGTAAAAGGAAGACAGAGGAGGGAGCTGAGGTGTTTGGATGTGCAAGGACCAAGGTGGGAGAAAAGATGAGGGCGCATCACACTGCACAGAGCAGAGATCACAGCCAGAGTGAGCACCAAACTGGGTCTGTGTGAATGCTGGGAGAGGAGAAATGAGGCAAATTCTGAGAGAACCAGACTTCATTGATCTGGTTGGTCAGGAAGCCATTTGTTCTCGTTCTATGAGCTGTCATGTATTATTCAAGGTCAATAGCACCAAGCAATTACTGCGTAATTTGAAAGAAAGCTAAAATTATCATCRTRTTAAGGAAAATGRCTTATCCATTCTCAGTTTTAGGGACTTTATTTTTTCCCAGGAGCRTTTTATTGCTCCCTGCTGCAAAGCAGATAAATAGCCAAAACATCAGGAACAATGCTTTCAGTGTAGTGTTATTTTTTACTGGGGAATGAGCACATCCAGCTAAAATGCAAAGAAAACTTCAGAATATAGAGCTGCTTTGCCATGGTACAGCAGCAGTTGCACAGAAAGCACTCTCACTAGAGAGTCGATTGTCCACATGTGATTTCTGTTGAAGCACAGGGTCTGTCATAGAGTTTGCTCCCCTTCTTGACATATTTACAAACCTTGGCAGGCCCACCAAAAATTTTTTGGCTTGTGCCACTGGATTCTTCTAGCAGAAGGATGAAAGGTGGTGATGGGATTGTCACTGTTACCCTTCACGCCTCTCGAGCTCTCTGCCAAGTCCAGAAATGCTACAAATCCCTCTGTGAACAGCTTTTTAAAATGCACTGACTTGAGAACCGAGTTAGTGGCAGTGTGGAGAATCAAGGTGAAGAGGACACTTGGCTTGTCCTCAGTGGGCATYGCTGCCCTGGCACTGTGCAYAGYRCACWCACACCCTGCCCACAGCAGAAGCCATCTGTCACCATGGCTTTGTGCCTGTGCTCAGCCCGTGAGAGCTTTGTCCCTCCAGCACAGGTGTCAACAACAATGGACTTRCTCAGGGAACCAGTGCAACCCTGTGAGTGACCTCTCATCACGCAGGAAACCCTTCGCTCTGCTGGCATTGAAGCACTGGTACCACAAAATTCTCTTCAGTTGTTAACAGCTCCTAATTAGCAGTAATCATATTCTGAACCTCATTTGTCAGATTGTGTCTTGGCTAAAGCATTCGGCACACTCAGAAATAGAACKGTTGGAAATATTGTAAAATTGTCTTTTTAAGAGCATCATGTTGCACTTGGCTGAAAGTAAGCTTTGGGGTCTTACTGTGATATAAATTGAACATGATTTTCCTTTCCTGTGAGAACAAACCTTGGAATATGAAATTCAAAAACGGTGGAAAATACATTAGTAACAAAAAACGATCAGTTCCAATTTTCTGTGCTGCTTTAGTCTGAAMGGGAGCAAGAACCAATAGAGGAAACAATCCTGACAGCAGGACCCTGGACCTCAAAGCTTCAGTTCTGGATAAAAGTCCAAAGACAAAAAAAAAAAAAAAATGTTGCACAGTGACGCAGCTCCATCCCTTATACGAAGACAGAAAATCCTATTATTGAGCACCCTTCTTCAAGTGGATGTGGAGAACTGCCAATTAACCACCTCTGCTAAGTGATAGACAACCTCCTTGACTGCCTTGAGTGCACTCCTGTCGTGGTGAGCCAGATTTTGGTGGTAGATTTGGTCCTGGAGCCCCTTTGAAGGTCCCAGCATCCCCATTTGGAGTCCTGTTTGCATTTCAGTGCCTCACCTCACACCCCATACATCACAGATGAGGGCTGGATGAGCAAGGTCAAAAAAGAGGCAGACAGTCTGCAACTTGACTTAAGTAAAAGGGCTTGTTTTACACAAAGTACATGAAGGAAATTTCCTGTCTTCTTTCAGTATAAGTGCAGAGCTCAGTTGTGCTCTTTACTGTTCATGGGATTTTTTCTGTTTCTTTTTTAATGGTCATGCTTGGATCCTACTCTTTTCTCTGTTGGGGTGAAGCTTATATTCTGAAGGGCTGAAATTCTTAAAAGTATTCCCAAAGAGTCATTTATAGTTATCTATTTCTGTATTTGATTTATATATCAGTATAATAGTGATGCTTCTAAATTGCATTCTACAGGATTTTAAAAACAACTTTTAATCACTAAAATCTTACACAGAAACAAATTTTGCTTGTCATTGCTTATTGTTACTCATTTAGACAATAAAAATCTAGTCTAACTGCCCAGTTTATGAACATCATATTAGAGATCTAACTTGAACACGTTTGAACAATTTAAGCAATTTTAGGCTGTGTCTATAGATTTTCCTTGCTTGTGTAACATTAGAGGCAGGAATGAAATCAGATTTTAGCTGCTCAATCAACCTAGTTCTCAAATGYAGCAGCAGGAAGAAATTAACTATCTTTTCCTAAAAAGTTCTATGTCTTCATCACAGAAAGTGATATCAGTGTCTCCCTGTCCATCTGATTTTTTACTTTGCACAAGAGAACAAAGGAAATAAGTGAAAAGCAGCAGCTGCCATAGAGACAGAGAGGAAGATTGTGCGAGGGTGAAGATTTTGAACCCATTCCTGTCCAGTGCTGACACCTGGCATGTCTGCTCCAAGCTGGGACAACCAGCACTCTTTGGGGCCAAAACACTTGTATAATTTATCATGACACAGATAACTGTGAGGAGAAGTACTTTACACCACAATCACTTTGTAGCAGTGTGGAATTTCATTATGTGATGAAGTAGCTGTGCAAGCTTGAATCCCATAGGATAAAGGGACTGAAAGCCTGGCTTTGACACAAAATTCATTAAATAATGCTATCCCTAATGAATGGGGGAAATAGAGCTCATATAGGTGTTTAGTAAACTCAGGAATGTATATATCAAAACCTCTTTCTCCATACACATAAATTAATTCTAGCAATGGRGCTAATCATTCCTTGCTGACTTAATTTCCCTTCTGTTCAATATTGTAGATAATATGATTAAAATTGAAGCTTCTTAGTTCATGTGTGGCACAGGGAGACCATTTCATTTTTTACAATTAAATCAACTGTATATTCATCACACCCTTTTGCAGCAAAACAGGTACGGATTTGCAAAGTGGAACTAGAATCCTAGAATATTTGAGAARCTTTTGGATGTGCAGTTTAGGGATTAGAGCTCAAGTGAAACACTCCAGTCACTCACAAGAAAGGTAGGAACTGCACAATAAATACATTTAGGGTCATTTGAAAAGAAGGAGTGAAATTGGATTCCTATTTAACAGTAGACTCTCCCAAGAGCTCTGAACAGTACTCCATTRCTCATTTGCAAAAGCAATGAAAACATAAATTGACCTCTTGATTAGTATTTAAATAATAAATACCACAGTGGATTAATGTACTGGCCTTTTACCTCAAAGACATAGTTTAAAACTGACTTGACAAAAAAATCAATTTAATTACACGATACTAAAATTGCAAGTGCCAATAGGTGAGAATTTCCATGCACACGAGGCCACATATCACATAATCATGCCAAATTGTAATTTATTCAGTGCTTTCTCTTTTTTTTTTTCTTTTTTCTTTTTTTTTCTTTCATGATTGTGTGCRTGGTGTGTGTTGAAAGAAAGCAGGCTGCCACCTGCCACAGAAATATCCCACAGAGCAGCTCCCATCCTCGTGAACTAAAATATTTGGTTTAAATGCTAAAAACCTGAAAACTGACACAGTTCCATTATCACATTCAGCTACTTAAAACAGATACATKCTGGAAAGAAATGTGAAGGGTTTTCTGTAAAACTTGTATTTTGTAGAATCAATGCACAARTACTTGTGGAAAATTAAACTCAAATTCTTGACTTTTGGAATATATTTACATGCAAACTTGATGTTAGCCATGTCAATGGAGTCTGGAGGTACTTGTTTATATTAAATTAGTTAATGCAAGGCTTTCCTTATGACTTTGACAACTGGAAAATATCGTAAACTGCTCTTAGTGGGCTTCTACCCTAAGGAGTGGAAATCTCATGAGGTCATTTGTTCCTTTKAGTTTTCTTTTATCTTAGTCTGAAAACTCTGTAAACAGCTGGCCCAAAAAGATCAGGAGAAGAGTCTGTGTCCCCATTTGGATAGGATGCAGAAGAAAAATCCTTGGGGCAGACTCTGACATTTAACATTTCCCACAACTGCATCTAGATCCATGCTCTGTTCTAGGGAAATTAGGTCCAAACCCCCCCTCATGATGTAACTGCCATACAATTTTTGGCTTAGAACAGTTAATGAAAAGTAATTTTCCCAAAATCCTTCATTAATTGTGTATGGTAAATAGTATTGGTTGTCCCTATGAGAGTGTTTTAGTGTGAGCTTGATAGAGAATGTAGCAGATAACCCTAAATTTTGGAAATATAGGGTTTGGAAATTTGGTATTTTTTTTAACTTTGATTTGCCAAAAGCAGATTATTTTCTGAACAGACATGCTGTTCTTTCATTTATGCACATTTATTTTTGATGAGTACAGTTAGGATATTATTACATCAGACTGAAATTTTCTTTCATCATTAAACAAGATTGTGTTTTCAGATTTTTTTTATAGAAGCTATTCGTCTCTTGAAGAAGTTGCTGATTTTTTAATTTAAAACATGAAAATTTTCGTAAAGAGTGTATTGTGACTATGTTCAAGCTATTTTTTTCAATTGATGCTCTGCTATATGCAGTTTTTAACTTGGTGTGAGAGCAAAAGCAAATCAGTTTTAAGTGCAGATGTATAATTGTAGTAGRAAAAAAATGAGATTACTTCAATTTGATCAACCTTTGCTAAATGATTGCTTTGCTTTACMAGCTTTGTGTGACAAACATTCAACTTCTGGCTCTTAGGAAAAACTCTGCTGAAAGGTGTAAGATTTTCACATATTTGTAACAATGTGGTTCAGGCAACCTGAAACATGGACACCCCATGGTAATTCTGTTTGAAGTGTTTTTTTGGTTTTTTTTCTCTTCCTCCTCTGCTATTCATCTTTAGTTGTCTCAAAGATTAGGAACTCTGTAAAGAATCATAACTCCTTATTTTGTAAAACACCTAAGACAGCTTTTTACGGCTGACATAATGTCTTCTCTACACTTTGAAAGTTTTCCTAACAATCTTGGTTGGCYGTGGGCTACTGAGAAACAAAGTAGCTTTTCTGTTCTGTTTCATACTATTAAAGCATGTCATAAGTCCATTGAAGAAAGTTGGGATTTTTTGGGTTTTGTTTTAATTTTTTTAAATTTTATTTTATTCAAAATTAAGCAACAGAAGGTCTATTTTGAAAAGACAGACCTTGTAAAATTCTGTAACTAATCTRTTTTATGCTTCATCACAAATCCTTCCTGGTGCTTTGTATGTCATAGCAATTTGTTCACTGACATATTCTTCCTTCAATTTGACCCAGAAGACACAATCTGGCCATGAATGCTACACCTGCTTTATAAGATTCAATGATACTCATGAAAATTACTTAGATACAATGTGCAAATTTGTGTTGAAATGCTTTAATTTAATTCAATTGACACTTCTTAGTCAAGCCTTTAGTCAAGAGGGAGATGCCYTGTAATTTGGGAGGATGATGGGAATTCAACCCTAACAAGTCAAAAAAATCATAGCCATATTGTTATTGAAAGTTATGTAGATGCATAGCTATAAGTGTCTGAATAATCTTAATTTACTTATAGGTGAATGGATTTTGTGCAGAGGTTCTGAAGATGTGACTAGTCAGAAAATTTTAAAGCTGAAGGTGTAGTTAACTAAAAAGCCATTTCCCATATTCAATTCCAATCATAGAAATAAAATGGATCCATTCTTACCCTGAAGTAAATTCCTTATTTGGACWGAGTTTACTGGGCTTGACTGAAAATGCACTGTTAAATTATCTCTTGATGTCTCAAACCCACAATCTTTTAGAAAATTRCAAAATTACATCATCAACACCTGCCTAGGTGCTATTTAGGTTAAGCTTTCTAGATCTCATACCAACAAAAACCACCACTCAAATGATCTTAGTCATAATTTTGACAAACTTTGTAAGCCCTTTCATGTGTTTTAGAACCCATGAGGTAGAGCATTAACAATGCAAGTGTTCATTYTTGACAGAGGCAATGAAGCAGAGCTCATCACCTGTAGAAATGCAATCTTCTTTGGAAGTGGTAATCAGCATGACACTTTTAAAGCAGTATAATGTGTTTTGGCAGCACATAAATGAATAGCAATTGGAAACAATGCTGCTCTCTTTGATCTTTTGCCAAATGATTCAGTGTTGTGGCTTAAAAGTCATACAGGTGTTCTTTTTTTCTTGTTGTTGTTGTGGGAACAAGAGACACGTCGTATTATTAGTGGTCTTGAATTTTCACAGCTTTATATGAAATGTTGTGGGTAGTTAAGAGATTAAAACACAACTATACCATAATTAAAGGAAAATTAAATATTTGGGTCAATTGGCTTATAGGATAAAAAAAATTACTTACTGGAAAGAAGATCTGATGTGTTGCTAGGCTTGGTTTAGAACTAAAAGGTGAGAAATATAAACAGCCTATGTGGCTGAGCTAATTCATGTTGGAATCTCACAGATTATCAGATCAATGGATATGGGAAAATCTGGTAGGAATGGTCAGACTTTAAAGACCTAAGAAGAGAGATGTTGTGCCAGATTCATTTTGCCCTAAATAAAAGCAGAGYTCATAAGAGGATAAAATACATAAAATTCCCAGTTCTCCAGCCTGCACAGCATCTCTGTGGTTAAAAGGGCTTTCTTCATTAGCAATGCTTAACATTCCAWATTTTCTTTGGAAGGTCTGCAGGTAAAATGATTGAGGCTTGTATGTGCAGGGTGACTTTCCTTTGACAATATTCAATGTCTACTTTTTTTGACAAATCTGTGAACATTCTTATGTAACACAGTAAAAATAGAAAAGAAGACCCCAAAAGAAWTAATTGTTTTGCTGTTTACCCTTCYCTGGGAAATTAGAATGCTCTTTAGCCCACTGAAATCAACAGGATTTTTCCATTGGTTTCAGTCAGCCTGGGCTCTCACTCTTTATTCTAAACAGCACTCATGTATCCAAACTACCACCCCTTATGCTTGATTTTTATAATTCTATATCAAATTATATAATTATACATCCACAAAATGCCTATCTCTATAGCTGATTGATGACACACTCTCCCACTTCTGGCTCCAGAAGACAGATGAGTGAAAAGGGTATTTCAGAATCTGGAACAGAAAGYCTGATAAACTGTCCTTTTGTGTCCCTTCACTCTGCCTGTGATACAATTTATTTAGTTTGGGATTTTAGATGCAAATCCTTGGGATGAAAGAAGTTGTGTATTTTGTGATTTTTTTAATATTTATTCTCAGATAATATTGCAAAAATGGGTGCAGGAGAGCATCAGTCTGTTCTGTGTTTCTTTCTGGAAGGCTATCAATCAGTTGAGTTTATTTAGCTTAATTATTAAAGTAAGATCAAGAAGAAATTGGGTATATGTTGTATATGAGGAACAATGTATGTTACATCCTCACTAAACAGCTCTTGAGGTGGAATGTGGCAGCACAGAGCAGAACAGTGAATGGTGGTTAAAACCAGACATTTGATTGACAAAGAGGCAACACWTTTTAACATAATGTCCAAATAAAAGCTAAATTCCTCATAATTCCACATTTCAAATGCTTAAAATATGAGGCCACGACATTGCAGTTAGTTCTGTGATGCAAATTATTAAGAACAGGTTTCAGAAAAAAAGGATAAAATTAAATGGCTGTTTTATATCTGTGGGGGTTGGCTWCTTCTCTCTTGGCAACAAGTGACAGGACAAGGTGACAGCAGCCTCAAGCTGCTGRGGTTCAGCTGGATATCAGGAGGAATTTCTTCATGGAAAGGATTGTTAAACTTTGGAAAAGGCTATCCAGGGAGGTGGTGGAGTCACCAGCCCTGGAAATGTCCCAGGAATGACAGGTCGTCGCACTTATTGCCATGGTCAGGCTCACTAGGTGGTGAGAGAATGGACTCAATAATATTGGAAGTCTTTTCCAACATAAATGATTCTGTGATWCTGTGTTACATAACTTAGTTTCACAGTCTTTGGGATTAAATAAGAGCCAGTGTTCCTGTTCTTATTAAGTTCTAGTGACCCAGGCTGTGCCAGATGTTCCATGTCTGGTGCTTTCCTGCAGGATGCCATGCAGAGGTGCTGTGGGAGAGGCAGGGTGCTGTGGGACAGGCAGGGATATTCCCTGAGGAGCTGCTCCTAAACCTGTCCAYCAGAGTCACAGTCTGCTGGTGGTGACAGCTGGATCTGTCTGAAATGGCTGGCCTTCCTCATGCACCTCCAGCTCACACCTTTGGTCTTCCCTGCCTTTTCCATGCTTCCTTGCTGGAAGCTATGGAGGGTCTGGCTCTCAGCAAGCTGCTGGCTCACCTGCTGCTGCAAACGCTCCCGAATCAATGAGCCAGAGGGACGAGCAAGGCACTGCTGAGCTCACATCACTCATTTTCACCCAACAGCTTAGGGGGCAGCTGGGTAGGAGCCTGACTTCCAGCTGGGAAGGGTTAAGCAGTGACTGGTGGATAAATCTCSTTCAGCTGAAAGAAGATTTATTTGTAAGCACCTACTGTAAGCTGGGTGAAAATCACTGTGTAGGTTGTACTGGTTTAATGCTGTCTCTCCTAAAGTAAATTAGTGGGACTTTCACTGTTCCTCCCATATCCTGCAGTGACCTGTTGTAGACATTTTGTGCACCTTGATGTTTGTAAGCTCCAGAACCACAATTAATATATGTACAGTGCTGTAAATAATGAGACACCTCTGTGGATGTATAGTAATGCCAGCACCCATATTTATGAATAAATACGTTTAGGAATCAGCCAAGTGGAGAACATGCACATTTCATGCTTCTGCAAACAGTAGTATCCAATGGACAGAAAAAAACCAAAACTATCACTAGTCAGGTAGCACAAAAACTGCACATTTTTTCAGCTGTACCTTGGTTATTTTCGTATCAAATTTCACAACATACATGTGTTTATTCCATGTGAAACATATTTTCACATGGAATAAAAGTGCTTGATGAATTATCTATCCAAATGTGAATGTAAATAGAAGTAAAAATGAATTTGCATTATATGTAATATAATATTAGAGTACATATATTTTTATATATACATATATATGTATGCATATRTATAKATATACATATATATTAGTATATATATAAATATATAATGTAATGTGCATGCTAATTTTTCCAGGCTGCCTCTGTCACCTTCTAGGTGGGTAAATTTAATTCCTCTCCTTGGCATTCTTCTTAAAGCTTGCCTTTTGGTATCCTGGAAATGAGAATTTCATATGATAGAAGAAATTGTCTTTRTGATATTTGTTTAGCTTAAACCTACAGCCAGATTAGTATTTCTGAACTTTTAAGAAAATTCTAAGAAGTTTYTAATTCAGAACACATATAATAAAATTTTCAACTGAAAATAYGAAACAGGTTTCAAAACAGATTTTTAAAGAAGAGTTTTTAGGAAACTGAGTTTATGCTTCCAGAAACCAAAATTTAGGAAACCATTCAAGCATCAACTGTCCCCGACCTAAGTATTAGCAAAATCTACTGCTGCCATGTGTGTGTTACTGCTTGAGTGARACAAGGAAAGGCAGCCAGACAGAGATCTCAGCTTTTGAAAACCACATCTGTTTAGCAGGGAGTGAACCCAATCGATATCCCATAGCTTTGTTTAACAAAACTTGAGCCATCTGCCTTCCAGAGCGCATTGTCCCAGTGCGCCTCCACACAAACCGTGAAKTTGCTCTTGCTGACTCTGTCACTGTGCTCTTCTGAAGAATTCACAATGAAGGGCACCCATGGTCTGTCAYGCAGCTGTAGCTGCTGGGAGGCACAGGAGGGGTGGGGACACTTCTGAATGTGTCATCATTGTGCCCTGGTGTGGTTTGGGGCGCTGGTGGGGCAGGCTGGAGTCACAGGAGCACACTGGAACCTTGTACCTGTGACACTACACGGGGTTCCAAATAATTCTCAGTGGGAAGCCAATATCTCCACAGCCACATTGCCATYAAAATTACCTGACTGACAGTACAGGCTCTTTTTAATTTCCCTCGTTATTATATTACTGAAAAAGGAATGGTGCCTCTRCTAAGCATATTGGAAGGAAGGGGAAAAAGGATTTGGTGACCCTGGAAAAGGTGTGGTCCAAAATRTGGGGAAGTGAGTTCCTAATCTTTGCTGGAACTCACAGAAATGTGACAACCAGAACAGTTTACTGATTATACCGAGAGGTGCTGCAGACCCTCCTGAGGGACAAGAAGCCTTGCAGAAGGGTGCAGACAGATTGGAGCGAGGGACAGTGCTTAATGGGATGAATTTTAACAAGTGATAAGATGTGTGGGAGTGGTTTGAAGCTGTTCTAAGGGAGGTTTGGACTGACATTAGGAGCCAGTTCTTTATGGGGAGGTTGGTCAAACTGGAACTTCCCAGAACCTGGTCAGAGCTCCCTGTCAGTGTTTGAGAGGAATTTGGGCAGTGTCCTTAAAAATATGATTTAACTTTCATTCAGACTTGAATTGGTCTGGTAGTTGGCCTAGGGGATCGCTGGAGGTCCTTTCCAAACAAAATACTCTGTTTTGTCCCTACAGGAAGTCACCTAACTGTAGATAGATCAACTGGATTGCTGTATTACTTCTATTTCTGTGGTAATACAYGTATTTCAAATCAGACATTAACATTAAGACATTAGAATTTAAACAATAAAAAATCTTGATGTCATTTCACTTCTGGAAGAACAATTGAGGTTGGATGAAATAAAAACTAAACAAGCATGGCTACAAAAAATTGCTTATTTTAGGATGGAATCTAAAATACATAAATGAAATTCAATAATAMATTTAGAAGAAGCCGTTTCTTGAAAATATTAGACCATGTTTCCCAAGCTGGACTAACTGCTCATATTTTCTTCTGCAGCACTGAATAAATTGTCTACTATAAAGTCWCTGTTTAGTTTTTGTTCCCTGTTACATCAGTCTCAGAAAGCCAGCTCCTGCCTCGAYAGGCTGTGTTTGATAAGAATAGACTTTTACATTTTTACATCAGAAATGATTTCCCGTTAGTGGGCAAAGAACCTAGCTTGAAAACATCCATGAAAGAATTCTACCTTTTCCCAGTTATTTTATTTTAAAAATTATAGCTGCTCTGAGTGCAAGCTGGGCCAGATTCAGATTATTGCCTAAAGCAGTCAGAAATAACAGCCAACAGAGTCATGAAAGAGAGTCTGGGCCACTATTTTTAAGAGTGAAAGTTATTCTTGCATGAACTTTAGARAAACATGTGAATACACAGAGCCCAGGGAGACACTCTGCTCCTAAAGGGCAGCACACCATCAATTACTGATTATAACTGAATGGCAACAAGGAGTGAAAATGTAAATTCCAGGACATGATTGTACACCATTCTCTGGTTCCTTATACCATATATCTGTCCTGTGTTGGGTTCCCTTTATCAGCTGTAAGATATGTAGTTATWAAGCAAAATTTCACATTCTTATTGCTCTTTATATATTCTGAACACTAAAAGGATTGAAGTGGCTTCTTATTCTTCAGAGGATTATCTTCTTCTTTTCATAAGGAAGATAATCTGAAATCCATAATGTATTTTTACATGCCTATTGCCTGAAATCTCAAATTACAGTAAATGTGAGGTCAGAAAAAAGCAAGATATCAGTAGCCGTGTTTCTTGAGTATTGATATGTATTCTTCAATTATATGACCCATATAAACCAAAATTTCAACTCAAAAAGCTAAACATGAGGTCTTCCTATGTAGATATTTTAGTTTCACAGAGAGGACAATTTTGTAATCACTGAAATCCATAAATTCTAGTATAAAAATGTAAACACATTGAAAAGCATGTATAGGTAGATTCTGGTTACTCAAGAATGCAGAAAGAGTAACACACCTAAAACTGCCAATTTAGGGAAAAAATGCTGCTGTCATTCTTTTTGGAGAGAGAATGCTTTTTTTTTCTGCTATCTACTGATCTCCCTCTAGTGGAATCCTATAACTCTGCATGAKATGAAACTTGAATTCTGTCTGCACAATTTTTCATGCAACTGGGCTGTAGCACACGATGCATGAGCTACAAACATCTGCTTTCAGTAATCAAGACAAATTCTGTCAGTTCCTTTAGGGAAAAGCAGCGCATGTAGCAAACACAGGGGCTGGAATTACGAAGCCTTGAAAGCATTAGAGAGCAGTTAGGAATGTCATTTGTTTGCTCGCTAAACCCGTTCCTTATGGATTGCAATTTTAAAAAAAAATAAATTGCATTAATATATGGGCTAGACTCAGTGTGGAAGGCAGAGGGAAAAACAGAGAAACAGGTGTTTACAGAGAGTTCTTTATCCCTCATCCTTACAGACGAGCAGGCTCTCGAGGGGACAGGACATACAGTAACCCCTCCCCTAATCTCCCACCAGCCTGCACTCTGTTTTTGGCATGCAGGAGGAGTACATTGCACCCCATAAATCAATGTCACCCCAAATATGCCCTTTCCTTTTTTGTGCCTTTGGAGAAGTGGGGTTCCCTGAAGCAGAATGCCTCCCTGCTCCTCCTGCAGGGTGCTGGCACTCAGCTGCCCCAAATTTTCCTGGGGTGCCAGGGAATGCTGTGGTGAGCTGCTCTGAAAACATCCACGGGTGATTTAGGCATGTAAATAACAAAATTACTCCTGCACATGTCACGTGTGGCAGCCTGAGACACAGGGAAGAAAATCTGTATTGCAGATAGTGTAGATAAATACATAAAAGCTGTTAATAAATATACATGTGCATTCATTCACTCATGTACGCCCTCAAATGAGAATTGCCAATCATTCTAAAGAAGACAAAGTGGTYGCAAGATAACAGAAAGTTATTCTTCTGATATCAACAGCATTAATCATATATTTCACTGTGAAGTTGCCATTAGAACATAACTTTGATTAATGGTAGTGTCAGTGTATTTAATCAAGGCGAGCTACACGGCACTGTGAGTATTTCTCCCCTTGACCTCATCCAGCTGAGGAGGAATGTGAGGGAAACCTGGGCCATTCCACTCGTGCAGACCTGGAAAGGATACTCCAGGGCCCACCTTTTCCCAAATGACTTCTCAAAACTCAAGAGAGAGGAAAAAAGAGAAGCAAATCTTAAGCTTAAAGCCACATCAGACATTACAGTGATTAATTACAGACAAGGTAAAATCATATCACTGGATCCCAATTAAAAACAGGATCTTCTTGTCCTAAATCTTGAACCTCCATCGACTGAGGGACCACTCCAAAGAGCTGCCAGTTATGACAAAGTTTAGGATGTGCTTTAGGGTGTACAACAGGTTACCAGTCAATCTGGACCAATACTTCCCCCTGTACTCAGCATTGGTGAGGCCACACCTCAGRTCCTGTGTCCAGTTTTGGGATCCTCACTGCAGAAAAGACTTTGAGGTGCTGGAGTGTCCAGAGAAGGGAACAGAGCTGGGGAAGGGTCTGGAGCACAAATCTGGTGAGGAGCAGCTGAGGGAGCTGGGGGGGCTCAGCCTKGAGAAAAGGAGGCTCCGGGAAAACCTTATTGATCTCTACAAATCTCTGACAGAAGGGTGSRGCCAGGTGGGSRTCAGGCTCTTCTCCCAGGGAACAAATGACAGGAGAAGAGGAAATGGCCTCAGGTTGCACCAGGGGAGGTTTACACTGGTTGTTAGGAAAATCTTCTTCACTGAAAGATGGCCAGGCACTGGAACAAGGTGCCCAGGCAAGTGGTAGTGTTCAAAAAAACCATTGGGATGTGGCAGTTGGGATCATGGTGTAGTGCTGAGCATGCTGATGCTGGGTTAACAGTTGGACTCAATGATCTTAGAGGACTTTTCCAACCTGAACATCCCATGGTTCTGATAGAGAGCCCTCTGCTGCAGTCCTGTGTCAGATCTGTGTGGCTGACCTGCAGTTCTGCCTTTGGCAGGGCTTTGAACTCTCTTTCAGAGCTGTCTTTTTTATCAATGTAATGGAGCCTCCCAGTTTTTGGAGGGAGGCCACCAGCTGCATGTAACCTCTCGTGAGCTGACCCTAGCAATAAAAAAAAATCCCAAATGGAATAGTTTTGTTTGCAGGAGAAAAAAAAACAAAAAAAACAAGCTCCAAGGAGCAAATCTCACAAGGGGGCAGGAGAAAAGGAAGAAGAAAAATCAGAAAGAAATGATGGGAATAAGGAAAAAAGATGGAGGATGGGTCACCTCAGCAATTGCTGCATATAAAGGATATGGAGATGAAAATCCTGCACAGATCCTTCTGAAAGAAAGGGGACAGTTCTTAAAGAGCTGGAAAACCGTAGCAGTAGCTCCAAATCACCTTTTTTTCCACTGTGCTCTATTTGATGTTGCTTTATTGACTTTTGTGTGCTCCCAGTAGGCTGGGGTGATTTCGGTAAATGCAATCAGAAGAGTTCCAGAGTTGCAGGCATGATGTTATGTCAGCGAGCAGGAAGGAAGCAGAAGGATTTTACCTGTCTGTGGCAAAGATAACTAAAACATCTCCTAGGGCACTCTGCCAGGGTATTTCAACTGCACCTTTAAACTGGGCAGCTCGCACTGTTCTCTGTGCCAAACAAAAATTCTCTTGGTTTCTTTTTAGACAGTTTTTGAATCACAGTCAAGCCCTAGAAAAAGTTTCTAATAAGTGCTATTTTTTTTCCACTCACCACTAACGCAAAAATGCTGAACAGATTGAAGGCAGGGGGGTGGGAAAGGAAGAGGGATGAGTAAGGAGGAGTTCCATTGTGCTGAGACCAATTACAGAGGTCTCAGCCCAAAAAAAGACTCTTTCAGAAAGTCACAAACAAATGAAAACAGAAGACTGTGATAAATGTGGCACAGTTTTAATAGCCATGCATCTCTTATTCCCCTAAAACTATAATAGTAGACAAATTGTAAGGGTTCATAACCCTCCAAGGACTGTCAACCCAATCAGGATTTAAATACTTTGCATCTTCACTGTGTTAGATTGTTTTACTGGTAATGAATTAGAGTGTACTTATTACACAAAATAAAAACCCAACAGAAAAAAAAAAAAGCAAACCAAACTGGCAAAAAGATACCACTTTTTAAAATATTCTCATCTTTCGGATACCCTAATATAAAGTATTGACAAAACATGCTTAAAGTTTGGTGCTGGAGCAAAAACACAGGAAACAGGGCTTGTTCTCTTGAATATTAATTCATCCCCCTCCTTCTTCAATTTTGAAATCTTAACAGCTTCCTACACATTCTGGTTGTTSCCTTGTATTCTGCTGTATATTCATGCATCTTAATATTTTCCGAGCATTCCATCTCTTTTGCCCCCTTGACCATGTTTGTCCAATATGGGTTTTATGTGGCTTATCYTTCCCAAGTATGTTTTCAGAAACCACTACATGGAAAACACTGTGGAACCTCCACTTTTTTTCAAGCACAAGAGGGAAAATAAACAGCTGACAATCATTAGGAAGTGGGAACTGAAGGAATATATGACATAAGCGCGTAAGCTAGCTTTCATTAAAAGATGCTTAAATGGCTGACCAAAGTGGATAAATCTGTCCTGAAAACTATTTGGTGATACCTATCAGAGACGATCACAACATACAAGACACAATGTGGTGTTTTCTTGACTGTATCTCAARGCATCTTGGAAGACAGATTATGTCACCACTCTGTTTCTGGTTGCCATTATTCATGCTTCTATTGAATTCCATCTATTTCTGTTCTCATCATTGTTCGAAAATACTGGATTGTGCCACCACAGTTGGGAATCAGTAAGGAGGAGYATGCCAGTTCTAAAAAAGGAAAGCTTTTTGCTCTCACAAAAAAGGCTTTGTTAATTAGTGCTGCACAAGGAGGGAAATGACAAAACTCCATACTTTTCCATTTAAATGTTTGTAAAAGTGATTTTGTTTAAAGTTCACTGAGTGTAGCAGGAAATGTTAAAGCTGAAAGAGACCAGACAGAACATACTAATGTCCTTTTGGAGTGGGAGTGAAAGAGGGAAAGGGCCTAAGGATTTCATTTTCTTTATTTACACTCTTTCCATAGAAATTTGCAAACTTTTGAAGCTTGTATTCAAAAGGAATATTGATTTGATGGCCCCAAAGACAGAACTTTTCTTTTCCTGTAGAGAGACAGCACAACATCAGCAGTCACAGTAACAAACCCCTGTTCACTGCTGATCTGGAGACAAAAGGAACAATTCCAGAGCCAAGCCAACACCTACACAAGATGCCTCTTTGCACCCATTTGGCTCACTGTTTCAGAGCATCCTCCCACCAGAATTAATCTCACCTAACTTCTGGTATTTAATTTGAGGCAACCTATTTATTTACTCTCTGCAGATAATAACTCGAGACAGATTCTTCTAGAGCATAAGTGAAATGTCTAATGGATTCTTCACTGGCAATAGAAAAAAAAAACTGCAAGATGATTACACTCCTAAGTTGGATTCTTCAGTTCCATGCCCAAAATAAGGTGGATGAGTCTAGATCTCAGCATATCCATACAAGGAGTTGGTGTTGAGTAACAAGTATACTTTTAATTCACAAGCTAGCTCACAGTGCATTCATTTCCTCATATAGACAAGACATAAATCGCAAATAGGACTGCAGTTTATTAGGGTGAATTAGTAAGATTCTGCTGCAGATAATTTCTGCAAACTTTATTACTCTGMTATCAAACCTTTTTTTTTGTATACAAAAATAATGGGTACAAGGCCTTAGCTTTTTTTCCTATGGAAGCAGGGTTGTCTGTGCAGTAAAATTGAGTTTGCATTTGACTAGGCCTAAGAATGTTATTTATTTATTAGTGGAAATAATAATACTTATTTTGGCAACCAACATTGATCTAATAAAACACAGATGTGTGAATGTAGCTGTATTTGCCTTCATGCAGGTATCTGCAATTTATAGTCACCTAGGGGCTCCCTGTATCCACAGAAAGTCACAGGCATTGGCTCCATGGAAAGCAAAGCCACAGAAGCTTTTCCATGTGGATTTCAGCTTCAGAGAGGGAAATGTGGATGTAGCTTTCATATAATTAATTTCCCTTTCTCTGCCTCTTCACTTTTTTGCTACTTTCATGAGAATCCAGACTTGATCTCCTGTGGCCAACTAACTTTATTTCCTTTTAGGTCAGAAATTAAACAGCTAATATAAAGATTAATTTTCACTGTCAAAGCCTGGAAAATAGATTTTTCCTTTAGCCTTAGCTATCCAAAGCAGTCTCTCCTCCACACAGTAATCAGACATGCTGACATCCATCCATCCACCCACTTTATGTTCTGGCAGCTGATGGGCATGACCTTGTTCCATCCACATTCATCCTCCTTTCACCAAATATTTACTTCTGCTCCACTACCCCAGGGCCTGTGAGTACAAGGGACATAAAACCTGCCTTTAAAAATGTCATGCCAATGATGATTTCTACACCTATCACATCTTTTGGTATTCATTTGCTCCAGACAGATATAAGGTAACCCAGTGGCATAATGGCACTTCAAAGTGCACTTAATTGGGTTTGTAGTCCTTTGTGAGTTTCTATCCCATGTGGAAGCCAAACAATAGGTGTTTCCCTCCTGTTCTGCAGGTTTATCCAACAGTTTTTGCATGGATTAGATAACTTACAATTACCTGCAAAGTTTAATAATAAATGTCATGTTTTTCATTAGGAGTTTATTGCATGAGATCGTGTTTTCATGTTTCCTCCTGTCTTCARAAACCAACACACTCTGTTTTGCTTTGTTGTGTTTTGTTTTGTTTGAGGTTGTGACTAATTAAATGTTGGCATCACTAACATTATTGCTATCTTAGCTGTTTATTTTGGAGTCATCCTTGAAAGTCAGTAACGTTCCATAGGAACTGCTTTGGTTCAAAATGCCATTAGGAAAAAGCAAATGAGAGCAACTGGCTCGTGCTTGACTTGAGACAACAATTTCTAAGGAAAATCTSATCTGTCAAGCTAGCTGCATAAAGACATCTTTGGATATCAATCCTGTAGAACTTGGTTTAGTTCCCTGGAAATTCTTGAGCAAAGCAGTTTTTCTGAGTTTCTGCAACAGAACTGAGTTACTGGATTTGCATGACCTTCTGGTTCTCAGTAAATGTTTGCTGCCAATCAAAACTCCCTTGCCTGTAAAATCCCATACRCAGTTTATCTTTTTGCTAAATACCTAAATCTGTATCCCGTGATTCTAATATAAACTAGAAGGAAATTTTTACAGCTTTTCATTCATGATATTTTTTCTTGCAAAACCACATTATTTAATTGACCTCATTGACCATCTCATGCGGTTACGTGCAAAGTGTGCAGCGATTTACTAAAACAGGTTGTGAATTTGGCTCATGACATGCAGGTGTAAAGGCAGTGTCCCAGCACGAGTTCTCACCTTGCTGGTGAGTCTCAGGAGGCATCAGGATATGCTAAAGCAGCTTTGCTTCACAGCAGAGCTTTCCACATAAAAAGTCRGTGGTGTGTAAATGAATCTAGATAGAGAAAGCCCCGAAGTACTAAAAGTAAAGCTAATTTAATGCTTCCAGATTAACTACCACATGCATTTCTCCTGGATTTGATCTGATCAGGCTGGTTCTGATTTGGTTACATGAGCAAGTATCTGTGATTTCTCGTGAGACCATGAAGTGTATTCATTCACAAAGGCACAGCAGCAAGCTGCTGAGCTTCGAAACGTGCAGCTGCATCCTGGCCCTGCATATGCAAGAATCCCTCGCTAATGATCCATTTATTATTTGATATAATGTGCTAATATACATACAAAGAACAACTGTACTTCTTTGTCTTATAGTACTGCTGTGAAAAGCAACTTGCTGCAGCTTTTGAAYGCGTCCTTTGCCCTGGGTAGCTCATTAACACTTCAACCTTAGTTGCGCTGTAGCTGTTTAATTTTTAATGCAAAAATTCAGAGTGAAGTAGAAAGGAAAAGGAAGGTGAAGGAGAATAAAAAGGAGACAAAAGGATATTCAGAGAGCAATATGGATATATGCACATGCAGGTTTCACGTGGTGTCGAGATACCTGGAGGGAAGGAGAGAGCAGTCAAACACAAATGTTCACGCAGCCCACTGGGGGTGAATTGACAAGTGCAGCCAATAGATTGATGCAGGGAGAACCATTCACAGAGCCTAAAGTGAAAGATGATTTATACTTTTTATGTCCACATATAGGTAATGTGGTATGCAGTAATAAAGAGAACATTTTTRGTTGGACAGTGGAAAGCCCTTGGGTTGGTCTGTTAATACAGAGGACTCCTTTAATTGCCTCAGGTCATTTGGGACTCTAAAAGGTGTCTCTGATATTGTTCTATGGTTTTAGGGTCTTTGTGCTTGCACTGTGCATCCATTTTAATAAATAGCATCATTTTTACCTTATCTCTCAGTCATAGCACAGTTTCATTTGTAAGAGATAATAAATAGCCAAAGGCCAAATTACATAAAAGAAACCATTCATATTTTCTAAAACTCAGAAATACTAGAACATGTCTGAAGATTATCTGTTTATTCTATTCTGACTTCAGGAATTTCAGGAGTTTAGTCAGTTATTTTGATTTGCATTTTCTACTCGTCCTTGGAGAAATAAATTATTTTATTTTTTTTATTTTTTTTTTCTATGAGTCAGTATGTATGCACTGTGTATCTACACCTTTACAGTAAGAAGGGGGGGAAAAAAAGCTCTGAAAGCCACACAGTTCATTAAAGATGCATCAGGCTTTATTATCATTCAAAAAAGAGGGAAAGAAGAAGAAAAAAATGGGTGAAGAGGCCATCCTCTGCAGCGTGATAGAAGCTAGCCTCATATAAAACAAGCCAAAGAATTCGTTCCTTCACCGAGGAAAGCCAGAAACTCTAGCCGTGGTAGCTGTAAAAACATTTAAAAGTCTTCTTTGTGCTCATTAGCACCGCTGCGCTGGCAGCTCCGGCTTCTGCCGAGGCAGCCCTAAAGAAAGTTGTTACCAGCCTATATTCTACAGTTCACAGGCTCTCAAAAAAGCCACATGGAAACAGCCGGAATCCCCAGGGCAAGTGGGGAGATTAAGTAGCCCCGTCCCTCGACAGAAGCCCCCTCGGACAAAGGCGGGCATTGTGCATTCAGCGCGCTATCTCTGCCCAGCGCTCAACTTTGCCATTGTCCCGCCGGATCCCGGCGCACAAAGACTTTGGGGGGCTTTGGAAACGCTTCAGTGGCATGAACACCACCATTGACAGGCATCTGAGTGTGGGAACCGCTCCAAGGCACGGGGTGCCCCCAAAATGTGTTCTGGGGATCCCTGAGCAGCCGCCAGTGGCAGTGTTTTAGTGCGTGTGTGTGTAGGGGGTGTTACTCCGGAGTCTCATCTTTCACAAGAATACAAAATCAGGCAGGCAAAGCAAACATGGATTATTTGTTTTCCAAAGGATCAGGAGCTTTAGCTGTTCCACTGTCCTGCAGAACCTATCATTGCAAGGACCACAAGGTGCCTTGGAATTCTTGTGGAATTTTGGGGTGGATGCTGAAAACAAATTGTTGGGTTGGGGGGAAAACATTCTTGTGGTGTCAAAGTCCTGATTTAGTTACAGCAGGCATGAGAAGGATTCCTCGTCTACCCTGYGTATTTCCATTTTCCTCTGTGCTGAAATTTTTCAGATTTATTTTTAATTAATTCGAATAAGGAATAGTAAAAGATTTCATCTGGTGCTACAGCCCATTCCTTTTGAGATGTTGGCTTTGACAGAAGACTCAAAAAGGGCCCAGTACAAGAAAAGCAAACTTCCTGGAAAGACCAAATTTGGAAAGAATACTTCAGCTGAATCTTACATTTCATTTTCAGCTTCTTTTATATTAAAAACAGACTTAACAGGGTGGGGTTTTTTTTGGTTTGGTTTTTTTTTGGTTTTTTTTGTTGGGTTTTTTTTTTGTTGTTGTTTTTTTTTTTGTTTTTGTTTTTTTTTTTTTTTTTTTTTTTGCCAGACTCCACAAATGTTAGCATGGATGCCTGGAAAATGAAAGAGGCTCATTCTGAGTAAAAGTATGTTTAGAAGCAAAGTTTTGGCGAGGGACAAGAGTGCTTCCCACAACTRCTTTCCTGCAGCAGCTGAGGGTACAGAAATGTGAGCCAAGGTAATGAAATGCAGAAGGTGCAGAGCATGGTTCCTGGGAGGAGAGGGGACCAGTTGGAATTCGGATGGAGGCAGAGGGAGTGGACATTGGCTTGAGGTTCTCTAAACCTAAAGTAGAAAGGATATGGTGGGAGAAGAGCAGGGACAGTGAGGAAGGTTTGGTAGGAAGATGGAACTCAAGGTGTGATGTGCCCTTCAGTCCCCCACACTTGCTTGAGAAATTCAAATCTATGCACTGGTGCTATTGGGTCTAAACTGAAGAGAAACTGTGGGTTTGCATGGTTTAGAGTATRGTGGATGGAAAAAGACTGTGTGTTGACAGGGACATGGATTTTTATTGAGAAAAGCACTGATCAGAGTCTCACTAAATGAGATCCATGTTTATGACTGGGAAAGGGAAAAAGGAAAGTGCAATAGGATTTTATATACTTGATGGCATGAAGACAAATTATGAGATRCCATATTCTTCTTTGATAATTGATTCTTTGGGATGAAAGAAAAGCAGAAACTCTACATACTTGGACTTGAGTACATATTCTTTTTATCCAACATAAACAAAAATTCAAGTACACTGCAGAAGATTGAAACTAGTATCAATATCAGAAAGTTGAGTAAGGAACTCAAAGGGTGAACCATAGAAATATTAAAGCTGAAGTAAAGTAACAGTGGAGTTATCTCTCAAAAACTTGTCTTTTCTCTGTCCTAGATTACTATTTTTTCCTATCCCTCCTTGTATAAGAATACRATGTAAGGTAAGATTTGGAGATATCATAAATACAGTAGAACATTAGAACATTTAGGGAAATCTGTGCTGACCACAAGGACTGGAGTGGGACTGAGCATGTGAGGAGCAAGGTCATAAAACAGAGGGCTTAGATTWTCTACCACAGATTTGAGAATTCATGATTGTGAAATGATAAAGGAACAACACCTGAGTGTACACATCAATCACAAAATGACAACTGGTAAACAGYGATGCAGAAACAAAGTTGAGGGAGAAGGTTTGTTCCCAAAAGCACTCATCAAGGAAAGAGAAGGTAATGATCAAACATAAAGACGATGTTGGCACAAGGCTAAGAAGGCATAAAATGGCTAAAAATAGACTTAGGGATTAGAAAAATGCATCTATGCATCAGARGAGTAAAATTCTGGCACAGCCTTCCTACAGGGATAGCTGGTGCAAAATCAAATACTTTGGCGGGAAAGTTAATGTGTAAAATGGGAATTAATGTTTAGTAAAACAATTTTTCCTTTGAAGTGGTGTTTTATCAAAATCAAAACATACCAGMTGAGTGAAAAAAATTCTAAAGGGAGTAGAAAGAGAAAATTAAAAATGCAGTGATTTAATGGGAGTGGGATTGAGTGAGATATTTAAGTTTTCCTTTTTTTAAATGCTCCTGATGGAACTTACTATGTACTTTAKTAGTAAAACACAATTTAGAGAAAGTCCTCTTCAACCACCAAACAGTTCAGGTTTTGGGTAGTCTTTTTATTTTCCTGAGCAGTAAAAAATAGAGAGTTGTGYGTTCCTTTTGAATCAACGAGTGCAATTTCCACCCACCTCCAGCAATCCTGCTCAAAGCAGCAGGTTTGTGGATGGCCATTCTGCCAGAAGCAGCCTGAGCAGGGAACTGCCCTCTGGCCTGGGTCCAGCATGCCACAGATTCCCAAATGAATGGATGCTGTGGAATTAGGGAAAAAGCAGTGCATGAGAGGCTGCAGGACACTGGACAGCAGTGGTTGAGTGCCTGCTCTGGGGCAGAGCTGGCTCCAAGCAGCCATTTGAAGGCAGGAGGTGTTACTGGGGACACGAGGAAAGCCCCCAAATGAATGCTTGCTGGGGCATATCCTGAATCAAAGGCTCTGTTATGGGGCTCCCCAGGATTCTAGACATTATGTCCATGCTCTTAGAAAATTTTGAGTCTGAAACTCCGTGTAAACCCATAAATACAGGGCAATAATAGGAGTTGTGTAATTTATCAGTAAGCTGTTCTTCAGCGGTTATTATTTATTAGTATAACATAGTTCYATGAAATTACCCGGTCCTTTTCATAGATAACTCTCTCTTCTTTCATACATATTCTTGTGAGGGTGTTATTTATTTATAGGCTCATAAATAAAAGCTTCAACTGGTATTAATTAGAAAATRTGTCACCTCTGATCTTGAAACTAATTGGTTTGTATGGACTTTGTTAAATTTGCATAATTTCCTCAGCGTGATGTCTTTTCTTTCATTTTAAAGGAAAAAAAAAAAATCTTTATTCCAATACTGAATGGAGAGTTTTTAAAAAAACAGCTTTCCCGTGATTATAGGTTAGGTGAAGCGTTTCATCCTGTAGCAAATGGATATATTTTTGTCACGTATATTGAGACTTGGAATTCAGTCAGAGGCTGAAAATGTTATTCATAGGCATGGATCCCTGTTAAATAAGCGTTACCTTTGCTTTGCCCCTTCTGCACTGGGGATGTGCAGCAAAATGTACATTCTAGTGAGTTCCTGACTTCCTCGTGGCAATTATGGGGAAAGCCTGACTGGAGAGCCTGTTCCATCCCACACTGAGTCCCTGGCTGGGTTTCCCCACACCATATGAGAGGAAATCTCAGCTCCCTCCTTACAGCTGCCTAAATCTTTCATACAGCAGCATCTAAGAAAACAACTCCAACCAAACTCTAACTAAATAAGCCATTAGTTGTATTTGCATTATTTCGCAGTAGCCTGCAGCTGGTGCCAAATAAGATCTTTTAAGTAATCCTAAATTTCAGACSTCCTGGTTTTGGCAAGCAGTAGGACTTAGAAGTTCTGCTTAACAGCAGCACTTTTCATTTAAAGTAGCTTTTGAAGAACTAGGACACTAAAACCTGAGTTTAAGGAAGGAAAAAAAAATACATAGCCCCAAATTCCCTGCTGCTTTTCATCACTTTAAAGTGTATGGACGTGTCCTGGCACAAATAAGAGGGTGAGTATTTTCTTTATTTTCTTTTYAGGGCTGGACACAAAACGGTGGGCACGTAACTCTGTTCCACATGGATGAGGAGGGGAGCTGTGCAATAGCACACCCATTTCCTCTCCAAGGAAATGGAGTGACACGAGTGACTTGAAATGAAATTTTGACAGAGCTCACTGAAATTTTGGGGTTAGCTCTGCTCTTAATACCAGCCCCTATGAAATCCATGACGACCACAGCGCACGTACATGAGAAATAAGAGGCCAAGAGTTGTTGAGCAGCTCTCCTGTGCCTTGTTAGCTCACAAGTGAAATATTGCCCTCCTTCACTGCTGGAACACAAGCCTGTTGTCACATGGCCCTGATATGAACAGGCACTGCTTTACCTGAAGGAATAAAACATGTATTAAACATGTAGTTTTGTAAATGGACTGTTAGACCGGTATGCAAATTGAAATATGAAGACTATGATGTAAAATTAGATTAGAGATTATCTTCCTTAACTGTGATCTCTCAGGGCTAATCCAGACCTTAAACAATCCTTTTTWAACCATCCAACACAATTTATTAAGCCACCAGGAAAATTCTTTTTATTTATACAACCTACCCACTAATATTCATTAATATTGTCAAAAAAGCAGATTAAGAAACTGCAGACAACAAATTAATTAAATGAGAAATKGTACCACTGTAATTTTGAAACAGAAAGAAATAGAAGAGAAACTGAATAGAAAATCTAAAGGATCAAGGTTCAAGAAGAAGTAAAAATGGCAGATTCCTCCTTTAGTTTCAGTTTGTGTTTAGGGGGAGGGAAAAACGCAAATTTGGGCTATGAACAGTGCAAAGGAAGTGCTCACTCACACACATTTGCCCCAAGGATAAGTATTGGTTAAGAATGGCCAATATGCCATGAGTTTGGAATCTGAAATCAACACACTTAAAGCAAAAAGGTTRTGCAGSGATAGCACCAAGCAGAATTGGATGSACACATAAAAGCACACATGCTTTGAATGTCTGCTGTTAACTAATAGGTGAAGAGTATTGCAGGGTTCCATGGTAAGTCCTGACTTTAGGACAGTTTTTAGAAATGTTCTGCAATTTGGTATAAAGACAGTTCAGTTTGCTAAGACTCAAGTAATCTGACCAGCACAGTGAAATTCAACAAAGCAACAGCAAATCTCAGCACAAAAAAACTGAGAGTGAACAAATTAAATACTTATTTTATTCATGTATCACCTCATGTTGCAGGCTGATGAGAAGTTAGGTCTGGGACTAATCTCCAGGGTTTTGTCCTAGAAACATGACAGAGAAATACAAATTTCTTTATTTTTGTTTTGCCACAGAAAACCAGAAATCATATGACATAATAATTAATAATCCCAAAGAAGTATCACATAAGATAACATACAATAGCTGAAAAGTATCTCTGTGACAGATTTGTCACTGTGCTAGAACGCTTGCATGATACAGTGATAAACACTGGGAAAAGCACTTGTTAAAACAGCCCTTATCCCTAAGGAATTTACAGCCTGGGAGACAGCGAGAGATAAGATAAAATGCACCTGGTAACCAAGAAATGATGCTATTTACATTTTTCTTTTCTGTTTGCTTTCTTTCCCSGATGTTTCACCCTCTGTTTTATAATGAGGTGCTGGACTGGTTGATGTGACACTTGTGAGTCTCAATGAAGAATTTGATTGAAGAACACTGGTGGCTGGCACTGGGCTGGGGAAATCACATTTCACGAGATAGGCAGCCAAGAGGAAAGTAGAAAGACARCAATGATTGGAGACGATTTTTAAGGCTCAGTCCCTGTCAAACGCTGAACATTTTGACTCCTGTCAAAGAAAATAAGGAGGGGAGTATTATTTAAAAAGGAATAGGAACTCCTGTATGCTCAGAAAATGATMTTTTTTTTCTATTCAGATATTTAATGCATAAGCCAATCCTCCTCTCCACAGTGCAGTCTTTTGATGAACAGTAACTGTCATAACACTGGAATAAGAACTCAAGTGGTGCTGCTGCTAAAGATTTTCATTTACCTTGATGGCATCCAGACTAGATATGAGGCCTTGTTTAAGTTCCCAAATACCATTAGGTTTCTCAGGGTTAATGCTGTGCTGCTAGACTTACTGAAACCATTCTAATCCTTTCCACTTCTCATTAGAGCATGGCTGTCACTTTTTCTYAGCTTCTGCATCTGCCTCTTCCCTGGTTTCCTTCAACGTATTCTAACTGAAGTCTCTTCAGCATTGCTTCTCCCATTTCCCCTCCCTCCCTTTTCCCTTTATCTCCTTCTGGTAGCATAATATGATCMTGTGAAATTCACAGCCAAGTTTTCCCATTCCTTTTCCCCTCTCCTGCTCCTTTCTCTCAGTGAGCACTTTATATGGCCCTGCCTTGCAACATCAGCCATGCTGCATCTTTTCCATTGTGTTCTTTGCCACTTGCAAAGGTTTTTTGTAGTCTCAGCTTATCTTTCTTATCTGTATCTCAGATTATCTTTCCATTCTGAAAGTAATTTTGTTGGTGATACTTAAAACAGCAGGGTTGCAGCACACCAGAAGTACCTCACATGAACCYCCATGTTTTGAGTCAAAAATAATTTGATTTTTTCACCTGAATCAATTTGATTCCTGGTGTCCTCCCCCGGCTTAAAACTGCCTTTCCTACTGAGAAATTAAAATAATACCTTTTGTTCTCTTGCCTCTCCTGCAAACAGCCTACTCCCAAAAGAAAGTGGAACAAGTCTGAATGTATGGCACATGCTACAATCTTGCAATAAATCCTAAACAACTGTAATATGTGAATATACAGAGATTGTCAAATGGGTGAGGCTCAAAAATATTCACTGCATAGTTCAAGTGTGCTCTGCACAGGCTAATAACAGCATGCTTTTAGGCTTGTTTACTGCAGCACAGTAGGTGGCAATGATTCTGAATAAATTCAATTCAATGAATGTTATCCAGATGCACTATAACTGTTAGAGAATAATATTTATGATAGTTTTGAAAAGGTGTAATATCTGTTACTGGTCTGGAAACTCTTAAACATGCCCTTAAACACGATTAGGCGTAATTTATTTGAACAGAACATGAACAGATAAGCACCTCAATTGACATAGTTGTACTCAAAGCAAAAGAAGAATTTGATTAATATAAAGCACCTGTATAGTTTAAATCACTTTAAAGATGGCAACTGCTTTCTTATGAGATTAAATCTATGTAATATCAGAATTTTATCTCTAGCCAGTGTGTCTAATAATCTCAAAACTAATAAAAAGAAGAGTACAAAGGAATGGATTTGAAAGAAGAAACAAGTATGTTTTCACAACTTTGAGTGGTTTGACTATTTATCTAAAGACCTTTATAAGAATTTATCTTTGAAAGCAAGACATAAGGATTAAACACTTGTCTGGGTGTTAAACTCAAGAGAGATCTGAAAACAGATTAAAGCAAGAATCAACTTCTTATCATCATCATCATCATCACATTTCTTATGTACTGTGCAGAACATGGCAGAACACAGGAAACTGTACTGGTTTTCATAGTCAGAATAGCCAGAACTAACTAACTAACTAACTTACTTTCTTTTCTTTCTTTTCTTTCTTTCTTTCTTTCTTTCTTTCTTTCTTTCTTTCTTTCTTTCTTTCTTTCTTTCTTTCTTTCTTTCTTTCTTTCTTTCTTTCTTTCTTT
>NW_026623517.1:770113-796672 GCF_030028575.1 Malurus melanocephalus | reverse complement strand
CTTTCTTTCTTTCTTTCTTTCTTTCTTTCTTTCTTTCTTTCTTTCTTTCTTTCTTTCTTTCTTTCTTTCTTTCTTTCTTTCTTTCTTTCTTTCTTCCTTTCTTCCTTTCTTCCTTTCTTCCTTTCTTTCCTTTCTTTCATTTCTTTCCTCTCTCTTTTTCTTTCTCTCTCTTTCTCTCTTTTCTCTCTTCCTCTTTCTTTCCTTCTCTCTCTTTCTCTCTCTTTCCATCTCTCTCTTTCTCTCTCTCTCTTTCTTTCTCTTTATTTCTCTTTCTTTCTCTCTTTCTTTCTCTGTCTCTTTCTGTAGCTCTCTCTCTCTCTCTCTCTCTCTTTCTCTCTTTCTCTCTTTCTCTTGCCTACTTAGTGTCTAATATGTAACTTGTTTGCAGAGTAAGACTCGATTTTGATGCTGATAATTTACATACACTACATTTTCTCTGTCATCTTTACGATTTTTAAAGGAAAATGTACCTTCCAGAATAAGCACAAGAAAAAGCAGCATTGCCCACATAAAGGGTCTCCTGTAAATGCAGGGTCATGGCAACAAAAAGTCATCCTGGAAATTTTTACTGGGAGAATGAGTAGTGCCATCATGTGAGTGTTTGTTTTACCAGACTGTTGATGCAGTTTTTGCTCATTGATAATACAATTTCTATAAGCCAAAAAGAGGTGCAAATTCATAGAAAAACATGAAAAGAATTTTCCTGTTGATAGACTGTTATGATATTCAACATCAAGGAGCCAGCCACCATAAAACAAAATTAATTAAGCAGTATTTCAAAGAGAAGCTGAGAAGGAGTTGAGACCTCTAAATGCAGACATTAGGACAAGATGTTAATTGTACAGAGAGCTCATGGTTTCCTTCTGAAATAAAGGAATGGGTAAAAGACAAAGGAGGGAGAGAGGGGTGCACACATGTAAGACTCGGTAGAAGTCCTTTACTATGGCTTGAGCAATTTCCTCTTGTGCTGGAAAACGTCTGGCCAGGAAAAGAAATTATGCTTGTCCTTTGCATGGTAGCAGTAGAATTGTTATGGTGTTATAGGGGGAACTGCAGAGTAATTAGTCCATCCTTTTCTTATGGTTACTTCAGTTTCTAATTAATTGCATGCAAACAACTGCTGTAGAATTTTCTGTGAAAATAATCAAGGAAGCTGCTCATTTCAGATGAACCATGGATTCAGCCAAAGCACTCAAGTTCAGAGCTCTCAGTTAAAAGTTTCACTGCTTCTTCACAGACCCTGCAGCGAAGACTGCTAACTCAAAGAACTGTGTTAAATGAATCTAGAACCAGATATTGAAGGCATCTTTGTGGGAAAACCTTTCCCAAGCAGATCAAAGCCTTTCACTCAAGTATGTTGGACTTACCTTGCCTAACTTCAGGTGTATGAAATGTCAAAACCAATCTTGCAATGAGAGGGCAGAAACAGGCACATGCTGAACATGATTCAAATCCARATTTGTTTCTAAACAAATTTGGAGATCATCCATTAGGGAGCTTCTTAAGTAGCCCATTCCTTGTGATGGCTGCATATGGAATCAGCACAGAACTTGCTGATAGACAGYTGACCTCTGAAACACTGTTCCAAATCAGGTACAAGGAATCCTTTAATGCAAAATACCAACCAAAAAAAACCAACAAATCTCTACAGATTTCCACTGTGTCTCTAGGAACACTTTTTGAAAAACAGGTGATTGAAACAAATYATCTTGGAATATTTGAAGGAAGTGATGACTAATATTTATGCTTAGGGGAAGGAAATCTGCATTAACCAGAAAAGGCCCTGGGAATCCAAAGAGCTGTAGTGGGTGTGATGTTGCAAATACATCAATAAACCCTGATTGGGACCCAGTGCTTTTACACATCAGATTAGTCTGTGAGTTGGAAGATTATGTAGGTTTTGTTCTTAATTTATTTTTCTTCACTAGAGCCTATACTGGTGTGGGTTTGAKCTCCATATGGGCTATTCATTGTTGGCCTTGATGATCCTTTTGGGTATTTGAGGAATCATGGTAGCAACTCTATTTTTTAAAAATATATTTTAGAAAGCAAAAATAGATTCTAATTTTGAAAATGTATCCATTTAAAGGGAGTGCGTCCTTTTACAGTAGAAGCTGTACTGTAAATCTAACACCACTGAAATTTTTGGTAATGCTAAATTTAGGAGATATAGTATAGTTTCASTTCAGACAAATATTTTCCTACTGAACATGTTTTACTTTTTCTCCCTTGCCACCATCTCCCACATAAAAAAAATTTGCAATTTTATTGCAAATCAACAATTTGAAATAAACAGTARCTCTCATGCTCATTCTTTCATTCATCTTCTCTCACTCATCTTCCCTCATAGGGTACAATGAAAAATATTGTGTGGCTTATGCCTGTTGCTTCGATTTAACTCAGAAATTTATACTCTACTGAAAACAATCCCTGGTCTGATGGTGTGGCTGTAGGTTGGTGATAATATGCATTTTTTTATCTAATGTTCATTATCAAAACTTCTCAAGAGTGTAAAACTGGGATAATGGCATAGAAATATAAATCTCTGTTCATTTAATTCCTTCCAAGAAAGTGATTCTTTGTATCTCAGTCTTACAAATGCTGGAGCAGAAAGATCATACAATCTGACCATCGTCAAACGTTATCTGATGTTACTTTATACTTCGAATAGTTCAACTTGACACCCTGTTTGGTTTACCCTTTGCTAAGATGGAGGTTTTACCCTGAAATGACCTCTTTGGYTTTCCAGTGAATTGTTTTAGTAAACAGATGGATCATTTGACTCAAAGAAAAAGCCCTAAAATATTCATTTAGGTCTGCAAATCATTTCTGTGAATGAGAACAGTAAATTCTAAGTGCCTGAGGCTTCAGACCTTTCAGGAGTTGGAATTCTGCATGAAATTGGGTTGTTACTGTCTTGCCTTTATTTTATGAGATTTATTCTTTGTACTTTATGAAGCTCCATACTCAAAAACTGTTAATTACTTATTTAATTGAAATATTTGAGGAGTTGCATTTGTTCCACTTTATTGGCAACTTTGCTGAGCAATGTGTGATTGTGTTTAGTACAACTCTATATTGCATGTTTCATTARAAGATATGTTTTCCAATCTTACTTGTAATCAACTGAAGACATTACTTCAGTGAAAGATATGAAAATTCCCCAAACTTTCATAATTAGGAACATCAATATAATCAGCTTGTGTTGTAGTCTGTTAACCACARACTGAAGGGGTGACAAAGGAGTAATTCATTCCCATTTTGTGGGTATGGGATATCAAGTTTTGGATCTATGTTCGCTTTTGTCAATAGAATAGAAAAGAATCTTTTGCAAGCTGTGGCATGGTTATAGTTACAGAGACAAAACCTTTTATATYCATTGTAATATATCAAAATCTTAAAAATACTGATGTTCATCTCATAAATAATATATTGTCTAGTATCAGTTGAATGATTTGTGACATCTATGATTAAAAAGAACCCACACTTGATCAATTGTAATGAAAGGCATTCAAAATTTCACCCATTTAACCCCTCTACTGGGCTCTATAAGACACACTGGTATTTGCTTAAAGCTTCCAGAAAAGCTTCCATTTTATCTTAATTTGCAGGGATCAAGAAATGAAAATTCCACTTCTTCCCTTGACTCTTCAGTTCTGTTTTATTAGAGGTTGTTTGCACTAATAATTTGTTTGTAAATATCACTTCCACAAGCTGTTGTCGGAATTCAAAAGTAGAGACCTATTTCATGTCTTACCAAACTTGTTAACAAGTTAGGTATAAATGTGCCCAAAAAGCAATTTATCTGTGGGTATCATGTGGGTATTTCCTTTTTTCTTGTGGGTACAAATACAYTGGTCCTGGTTTTCCAGGACATGACAGAAAAAGATTTTGACATCACCCCACAAATCCTGACCTCAGGCCTCATGGGGCAKAATTGTTGTGTTCTTATTTGGACATGGCAGTGTTTCAGATGGACTGGASAGAACATAAGGATTTGGGATCTTGCAGATTTTCTGGATCCAGTTTATGGCCACGGAATCTCAGTCAGACTTTTGGTGTTGTCACCTTTTTATCAACAGAGCACTGAGGGGTCAAGGCCTTTCTATCTCCCCTTCTGCCTGTTGCTGTTAGAGTGGATTTGTTTGTGAAACAAACAGGGAATATTGCTGTGCCATGGAAATGAGAGAATTCACTGGCAAATAAAGTTTCTCCGGAATCCAGCAGGGAGTGAGAAAATTGGCTGTTTCTTCAGSATGTCTTTTTTAACCAATACAAAGCTCTTGAGCCAGAAATGGTTGCATGTATTTGCAACTGGGGTTACCTGTAATACAGTATTTTGTAGACAAGTGATAAGTGACAATTCATTAATGTTACTTATCTAAACYACACTGGGCAATGTCTTCCAGAATAGCAATGAAGGAAGTTTCTCACAGGCTAGCTAGGCATCGCATTATTTCATTGATAGGAACTCTGATCACTGATTTAACAGTTTCCTGAAAGTTAACTTTCAAATATAAACCCAAACAGATTAAATCAAAGTCACTACAGTCTTTTTCACAATAAAGCAGATTTCAAAGAGAACTACATTATTCTATTTAAAACTTACGTCTACTCTTGTCTTCACTGGGGCTTGAACAACATAGATAATCAGAGATCAGGCAAACCATTAAAAATGTTGGGGGAAGAAAACAGATGGACTCCAGCTTTTCCTACTTGGAAAGTGGCAGGCATGCCTCCCACACCTACTGTCAGGCAGTGGCTTGTCACCTCAAGCTACTGCCAGCTCAGGACACAGCAGATCCAAAAACCTGAAATCCCCTAAGGATTAGACTGAATCTAAACAATAGTCTTGAGTGCTCATGTTTGCCTTTAACATTTATTACCACATTGAACATTTTCATCATTTGGATCCGATGCCATTGTGCCCCACAAAAGCAGGGCATCATTTCGGGTGGCAGTTTTTGCCATCTGAAATGATGTGATACAACAGTAAGATTTTGCCTATTGCATAACATAAACACTTTAGGCCATTCAAACCCCAGTTTCTGTAAATTTTCTGGGTTCTAACTGAACATGCAGTGTGCACAAACATGGAGGAGACAGGCTGATTTTGAACAAAAGCAGCAGCTCTCCAGAGAAATGCTTGTCCAACCTGTAATCAAGAAAATCCTTCATGTCTCCTGTTAATTGGTGATTTGCCCTGCATATCTGATGGGCAGATTGCACGGCTTCAAGCAAAAATCTCTTTCAAGGGATTCTKAATAAAGGGTTAAGGGTGGGATTTTCAAAAATTCCAAGGGGAGTTCTTTCAGTGGCAGTTGAATATACCCATCTGCAAAGCACTTTTGAAAATCTCATTCATGTCTCCATGATGCCAAATTCGGGCCAGGTTTTTAATTTTTACTCTGTGTTTAGAGAGAACAGGAAGACAAAACCAAGAATACCCTAGACCTTATTTTTAGCAGTATGTTATCTAATTAAGGCAATTTTTACCAAGCATACTTCAAAAGATACGAAACTTTAAAAACCATTACGTATTTAATCTTGCTGCATATAAGGTGTTGGTGTGTTTGATATTTGTTCACAGAAGGTACTAATTAACTCCTTGGGAATGGTTTGCATCTCACTCAGCCTTCTGTCAGGCAATAGTACATTGGGAAGGGAAAAAAATTAAATTGATTTTTCATTATTTCCTTTTTTCTACATATTCRTGCCATAAAAGTATCGAAACAGGATCTTCCACTATATACTTAACTGATTTATCATTTTTCTTTTTATTAAAAAGCTATTTAAAATATCAACCAAAGTTGCAATGTGAGTTCTAGTGTGTATATTAAGTTCCTTGTTTGAAGAGTGGTTTCATCCTATGGTCATTGCCAAGTATTGGATGGGTACAATATGAACCAAGAGCTTTGTAATTCTGTTTGAAATTCTGAAATCTAACATCAACATTCAGCTAAAATTTTCAGTCTTGATTTGCTAATGCAGTATCAACTTCTTCAAGTTAATGAATGTCAGTTGATACTCTTAATAGTTTCTCTCTTTAGTCATRGATTTTTTCACAGACTTTTGAGAATTTAGCAACTACTCTTTCTTGAGAAACCTTGAAAGTCTTGCCAACTCTGTAAAAAGTTTATGTCAAATTTGGTATCTTTTAAGATCAAGTTGGCTGGTTTTACTGAAAAATGTCTTATAAGACTCTGTAACCAGCCTAGGGTACTGGAAGAAGTTTTTGATGGTTTGAGCCCTAGATCTTTATACCATTTTTGTACCTTTTCAAATTAACTACAAAGGAAATTTAGTGTTTTTTACCAGCTCAGTACCAGCAGAGGGCATTACAGCATAGTTCACTTAAAACTTCTGCTTCGGAATCAATCCAGATAAGAACAAAGTACATTGGAGATCTGATAAGTACTTTACTGAAAGATATGTATTAATCATCACTTTGAATTGATTGAGAGGATTTCCCCATTATAATAAGGCTTTTAAACCTCAGGGTTTTTAAACCTCATCTGCTTCAATAAATCAAAATGCAAACTCTTGCAACACAAGTAGTGTTGCATACCAAAATGTGCCCCACAAAGTGTGTATATTTGCTTAAAAGCTAGGAAGCAGATATAAAATTTTACAATTAAATATAAAGTTGTTCATAATGAGAACCAACTGAATATGCTTGCATGAAATCTCTCCAACTTCTACTCAGGYGAAAAATTCACCCTAACAGTCAAAAAGAGTTCCCTCTTGGTTAGTATAAACTTTCCATGGCAATATGCAAAATTTCAATATTAAAAACTGTCTTACTGCCAAGGAAATCTCCCATGGCCTAGGGTTATTACCTCTGTGTGAGACTATCAATTTTGAACACACAAAAGTGGACAGTTTCTTAGCCTCATCATTTCAAAGCAATGTCTAAAAATGTCAGTTGAAGCTAAAACCAGAAATAATGTATTAAGTAAATAATTTGAAATAATTTTAAATATTTTTCTTCATCTTTGCRTGTACATTTCAAAATATGTTTTTGTCACAATGTTGGTGTCTCACTGCTGCACTCTTACTCACCTAAGAACTATAGTAACAGGGATTGGATGGGGAAGGTGTAGATCCCACATAATATCCTCTCCTACTGCGGTCTGTAGGAACTTTTCCTGATACTTTCTTCAGTCTTGGTATTTTTTTTAGTCTGTTATTACTATCTAAACTGCCACGCTGGTCCTGTGTCCTTACAGCAATAAGATTTGAAAAGCAATTTTTCTGTTCTTGTYGCGTTCTTTGAAGTGGGTTTAGTGAGCCCACGCAGCTCTGACTGTGCACGCCAGATAAACAGCAGGTTGTTTGTCCAGCAGCACAGCTGAGGGTAAAAGCAGATAAATTGTGTCTACTCTATAACAACTAGGATAGTACAAAACTTGTCCATTTATATGAAAGAAAAGGGTGAGTTTTCTACTTTTTATTTGAAAGCAGATTGCTACATTTTTAAGGTCTCCTCCAGTGTGTAATTTACTCTCACATTTTCGCTGTTAAGAGGGGATAGAAGAGGAAACTGGAGGTTGAAAACCTATGGGATCCTTGCTTAAGGTCGTGCTTTGTGCTTGGGAAAATGCCCTTAGAGAGTAACAAGGGCGATCCTCCGACCTGCCAGAGGCAGCCAGCTCTTCACAGCCCTCCTAASCCACTATTTTGGGAACTGTATGGCAGGACAGTTGGGAAGAGAGCTGCAGGCTTTCAGTGCAATGCCAGAATGTCCGGGAAGAAGAGGAGGAGCGCGCTGACGGCATGTCTGCACAGCCAGGAGCGGATCCTGGAGCCCACGGAGCCAGCTGCAGCCGGGTTATTACTGTAATGAGCCCGAGCTAATAAAGCCTGTTGAGACACAACCTGTGTTAGCTCAGCCTTGGCACCAGCAGAGAATATTTACTCAGCTTCTGGGCTCGGGCTGCCTCGTGTCAGGCCGTCTCGGAGAGTGGGAGGAATAGTTGTGTTACTGGATGCTCCTAACTATGTAGACGAACCCTGACAGATTTGTCCTTTGGGAGGTTTTAAAGAGAACACATGCAAGACCAGTTTTCTTTTTAATGAAATATTTAGCTGGGGCCCAAGGCCTTCCCTCTAGTCTGTTTTCTTTTTTTTCCCCCCATTCTGAAGGCAGTATGACCCTCTGTACGAAAGGAGATCTATGAGGTATGGGAGCCCAGTATCACTGCTGGAAGGAACTGTTTTGAAAGAAACTGTTTTAAAATAAAATCACCTGCTCTATGAATGGGTATACAGGGYTCATTGACAGTTCTCTCCCTCAGCAGTAATCCTTGCTTGCCCTGCAGGTTCAGTACTTTGTCAGTGTCTGCTCCTGAACTCCACAAGTGCCCATCACCTGGGCACTTCACATCAGAATCCATTAGAATCTAGAGCAACAGTTGTGATAAGAAAAARTATATGAAAAAGAAAACCCCCAAATGATTCTATGTCCCAAAGAGTGGAGAAATGCTTCTAAGGGCCAAAAAAACATGCTGTGTAGCAGATTAGATGCTTCTGATCAACAGAACTCAGTTCTCTGTTTTGAGGGTGAGGGATTTAATCAGTCTTTTTTATTTTTTTCCTTAATTTCATACCTCAGGAAGTAGAGGTAGTTGATTTTCATCAAACACTTGAAATACATTTATAGATTTTCTAATTAAATTAAGTAAAATGCATTTTCACAGCTCGCTTTAAGCACGGTTTTAAGAGCTTTTAATACAGATAAGAATTGCTGGGGTCTCCACCCCTTTTCACCAGGGGAATTTTGTGAGGAATTTTAGATGGACTGTATTTTGTATATGTAGAAGAGGCTGAGGTTGTGCTAGRCATCATACACAGAGCAAGGCAGATTCACTTGTTCATTAAAACAGACATATCATGGCAGAATACCAACAGCAAGGCCAGCAAACCATGCTGCTAATGTAAGATTTTTGCTGCTGTTTGTGTCTGCTGACAGGTAGGATGYACTTCTGACACCAAAAGAAAAGCATACCATGATGGGACAAAACCTGTCTCCTCTTCCCATGCTGGTCACACAGCACACACTCAAAAACTTCAGGGGRTATTATTCAAATGCACGCTCTAGGCACGAAAACAGGATGTCTTTATCATCTGCAGTTCCATCCTTGCTTCCTTCCCTTCCTCCACTCAAGGGCAGAATGCAATATTAAAACTACAGTAAGCATTTTTTTAATTAAAAGAGGTTAAATATATGGGATCAGATAGGCTTTCATCATGCAATTATAAATTGTGTGCTGGTTATTTTACATTTCAACATGCAATTGAAATGGTACCGGGTGAGCTGGCTGTGTATCTGCTTTGCATTTGACTGAGTTAATTCACTGCAGGTATTCAGTTCTTAAGTGGCGTCTGCTTTAAATATGTGCAGTAACTCAATCAAAGAAATAAGATGGATAGTTTATGTAATCCTTTTCATCTCCAGATTGCTAAGGTTAACTTTAACTATTCATGAATTATAAATGCATACAGCAATCTCAATACATGCAAAACCCCCCTTTTTGATGGCCTGTTGAAAATCATGGAATAGTTCATTCTTTTAAAATGTAATTGATGAAACTTACAGGCACAGTGTATCATTTCTTCCACTTATTAGTTGTAATCTTAAACAAAAGTTTTGTGCAACTTATTTAAAATGGTTGTCTGTGGTAATATTAAACCCTTCCTCTGATCCAGGAATGTAGGTAATTTTCTCTTCAAAATTTTGGATGCATCATTCTTACAGCCCTTTTCAGTGCCAACAGATTCTGTGGAGTGAATGGGAACCCAAAGGCAGATATTACAGAACAATAATGCTCTGTTGAAGCTCTCACAATTCCTGGAGTAATTAAATAAAGAAAAAAAAAAAGCCTTTCTCTTTCATTTTGTTGGTTCATTCAATGCCATTTGGGTGATTTGGCTTGTGAGCTCTCTTCCAGGCAGTCAGAACAATCCACTAGGTGACACCCTCATACTCCTCGGATAGAGGCAAGGAGATAGTGAGCACTGAAGGCTCATTTGTTAAACATTTAAAGCAAATACTGAGATTTCAGGGACAGGTCTCTCTTTGTTTAGCAGTATCAGAGATAACGCCAGTTTTGTAATAAATACTGTGTTGTTTGTATATAAATTACATATTAAGCAGATTAGCATTTTGTCACTAACAAGAACAAAACCACAAAGCAGGAGTTGCATGCAATATTTCCTATAATTATAATAATTTTTTTAAAAGCGCTGGAGCAAGTCTGCTGAGTAGACTGAATAGCAAATATGCCTTTAGCCTTTTTTACTGGGGCAACAGAAGGAATATGGCTTCAGTGATTTTTTTTTTTTTTTCCAGTGTGGATGTGCAGTAGCATCTTTGAACAGAAATGAAAAGACCCATTCTCCCCTAATATAAAGGAATATTAAAGGACAAAATTCAATGGAATTTTGCATTTTTATGCCAGTGGYGATTTTCTCTTGAAGTTCTTTATGTTGATAATGATGCTTTATAAATCCTTTGAAGAAAGCATCTTTTATCATGTTTTTATACACCTAGCATAATGAGGCTTGAGCTTCCTTGGGGTCTCTCTGTGAATTCATCATAGCAAATAAAATATTATATTTTACTGCTAGTATTCCTTGCTCTGCAATGAATCTTGAGTACTATTCTAAATGTTGTATGTAGTGAAAGACATTGTAAGTCTGAATTCACTTGCTATGTAATTAATAGTAACATCAAAAGAAAATAAGAATTACATCATAAAATTATTATAAATAAAAGCAAAATCATGGTAAGGCCCTAGCAATCAAACTCAAGAAAACAATGTCTTTGAATAGCATGTTTGAACAGCAACCAGACAGGCCAAGAAAAAGACAGAAATTGWCTTATAGGGGCAAGGAAATCATAACATTTCTTGTTTGCTCATAATAATTATTCCAATTAATTATATGGCAACTGCAGCTTTTCAAGCTTTTGCTATTCATGCACTTTTCATATTCAGCTGCTCTTTACAGTACTCCTTCTAATAATTTCAGTGCTTGTTCAGATCTAATGTAGAAAAATCCATTTTTTTTCCAATGAAAATACCATTGAAATAATATACTTCTCTGCTATCAGGTATGTTTACTGACTTCAGCTAGGATTCCTACCATAGTTAAGSCCATAATATACTTAGAGATAAATGTACAGAGAGAGCTATAATTCCTTTTATTTTTTTCATTTAATTTCAGTTTACACTGAGAAAAAATATTTATGTTTTTTTTTTTCCCAGACAGTTCATTAAATAATGCAACCCATCACTTCTGTGGTGTCCTAAACAGTCTGGAAGAGAGTTTTTGAAACTTAGTTATATCTATATAATCCCTGTGGTGTCAGAGGAAGCTTAGCTGTAGTGTATAGAACAAAGTTACTGATTGAGTAATCCTGGCTGCCAGGGACGATAAACTCGGTGAGCTGCTGCAGACACGAGCGTGTGTGACCATGTAATGTACACACAGAGGTGTTCCTGCAGCAACTCCCCCGATAACYGGAAGGCTGCACGGTAGTTTGGAGATCAGGAAGGGAAGAGTCGTTTGAAGTTCAAAAAGGTTCGTGGAGAGAGAGAGAAAGAAAGAGTGTTTGCCCCCATAACACATCCAAGAYGTCAGGTGCATGTGTCTGCCCTTAGAGAGAAGTGCCTGGGATCTCCGGTGCTTACAGAAGTTCAAGTTCTTCTGAATAAACTCTCAGAGCGCATTGTCCCTTGTAYCAGAGGCAGCACTGATTTTAGTCAGAGGGAAGAGTGCCATCTGCTGAATCACAACTATCAGTTCTGTAGAACCTTCTTTTTCTTGGAGGTTTCATGACCAACTCCTCTGCCTCAAACTCGGGCAGCGTGTGCAATTTTGTGCTTAGAAATAGTCCTGCTCTCCCAGAAATTACATGTTTGACTAAATCCTAAAAATGGCATTACATAATACAGAATAAAGASCGCAAGTACATCTGTTTTATAATACTCATAGATGTATTGTTCCCCACATCTGAAGAGGTTAAAGCCATACTTCTTTTCCTAGAAACATTTTCTGACAGATATACATATATGGGTGTCTCACATGAATGTCTATATGTCTCAGCATCAAGGACAATGAGGGTGCTTTAACAGCACACATTTTTGTAAGAACATCTGCAGAATTAAAGATGATGTCAATTACTTACAAGACATTCTGATGAAATTCTGTAGGCTTACAATTTGAAGAGATTCACTCAGCCGTGCAGCTGTTATATATTATTACAATCTAAATGAATTTTAAGAAAGATAATTAGAGCAGTATACATTCACTCCTAGCAATTTTTCTGAAGCAAGAAAGCACTGACAGCTAAACATTATGTTATGAAGTATCTGAGACAGTACAAATTGAACAAGCCTTTGAAGCTCTAGTGTACTTTCACTATAGGTAGCTAAAGTAGAATGACTGTGTTCTTTTCAAAGGATAAAAATTTCTTTATAGTCATTGAAACAATCTTAGAGGCTCATTAAAGATGGGGTAACTGTGGCACAAAAGCTTTAAATTGTTTTACGTAGGCTCATCTCATGATCATATGGTAAGGTCATTCAAGCTTCAGAGCTTTAATCCACTGCTGGATGTAGAATTTCTCTGCATGTGAATTTGAAATTAGCAGCCAGCATACACAAGACTTCGACATGGCATAAAACTTTATTGGCCCTTTTTTAAAATTACCTAAGCAAAAGAGTGTGTTAGTCTAGAAACATACCATTGCACTAATGAACAGAAAACAGATTCACCTTGAATAGAGAAAATTCTCTGGGAATTAGGAAAATGTTTTATTTCCTTCTGTACACATTGTATATACTTTGGCCGTTACAAAGTAAATGGATTAATTTATGTTGCTAGATCGTTCATATGCCATAGAAATGCATTAAAAGTTATGTTTTGTAATCTGACTATGTAGTAACTGGAACAGGTTACCTAAAGATGGTATGAAATTCCAGTTGTTAGAAATGGGTAGTAATGGGATTACAAAATACCTGCTAGTGGGGATCCACTTATATTTGACCCTCTTTGAGAACAGAGATGTGAAAAAAAAGTACACCTGAGGCTCAATTTCAGCTCTTTAAGTGACGCCTGTTTTTATAATTAATTATAGAAGAACAACCCCAAACCTAATTTATTGAAATCTCAAACTTCTCACTAGGATTTAAGGATTATCTCAGGCCTCTTCACTGTTTTTGAGGTGTAGTTTTAACTCTGGGGGTGCTAATACAATTTTCTTTCATGAAGTCCATGCAGAACAATGCACGAGATCACAATAGGAAGAGAATTTGTTGGTTTGGTACWGCTTGAAGAAATTTGCTCATATTCAAAAGTATTCACTATTATTGATTTCACAGTTACGATTGCTTTCTAAATGTGTTTGAAGTAGGTCACTAATTTGTTTTACCTCYGTGAAAATCAATGTCTGATTTGTGTTAAAACACTAGATTGTTTTTCTAACTTTTGGGTTTTCTGATGTTTCCTCTATTCTCGTCAGTTTTAGAAGAAAATCTTGCCAGCTTGCTGCTGATAGAAATCCTGTATCGATATATCGACACATATACGAAGGAGCTTCCTTTCCCAATGTAAACCACTTTTGTTTTACATTGCTGAAGATCTGTTTTTACAGATCTCACACACATAAAAGGGGACTAAAACCTCTTCAGTACAATCCATAGGACCTTTCTGTTGTTGGATTTTTGGTCCCCTATCACCCTGAGGGATGCAAAACGGGGCAAACCTAGTGACATGCCTTGTGGTTTGACKGATGGTGTCTGAGAGCACCTGAAACTGTTTGATAACCGTGTGGGGTGTGTATAAATCCTATGATGCCAGGAAGTACATCAAGGGTCTTTCAGCGGAGTTTTATTATCCCACTGAAGACTTGCTTGCAGTGAGGTTAACATATTCAACACACCGCTTGGAAATGAAATTTCGTCTTCTGTCTCATTCAAGCCTCATAACTTAATGAATCAAATCTAGGAATAGCTGGAGTTTTGCTGCAAGGTGGTAGTGCTCTTTCTTCCGAGTCCACCTTCTCTTTGCCGCTACAATGTTCTTCTCCCACCCCCACCTCCTTTATGTGGTGTGTCATAAAGCTGGCATGGCCATGCGGAGGCGGCTGCTAGAGCTGCGCCTGTAGTATTTGTCCGTGCACTCATCCGCAGGACAGAGGCTKTGAGGATGCTTCTCCTGGAGATTTGGTCCACGCCTGGAGCACGGCCAGGCCCAGGCTCTGGGAATCACCCGGAGAAGCGCCGTCTGCTCGCTCCGCCGGGAATGCCGCTGGAGACCCGCGMGGGGGTTTTGTGTTTGCGTGTTTTCGGCGGGGGTCAGTGGGGGCAACCTGAACTTCTTCTGCGCCTGGGGCTGCCCCCATCCCCTCCCTGCCCGGAGCACGGCGGGCCCCGGAGCCGCCCCACGCGTTACCTTCGGCGGGGGAAGGGGCGGGAGGCGGCGCCGGCTCCGSGCGGGGCGGGGCGGATGCGCCGGGCCGGGCAGCACCGCCCGGGGCGTGCGGGGGCCGCGGGGTGCGGCTCCTTTAAGGTGTCCCGAGGCGGCACCAGACCTGCCGAGGCGGCGGGCAGGAGGCGGGGGCGGCCGGCTGGGGGAAGGGGAAACCCGCGTTGGAGGCGAGCGGCTCGACGTGACACCACAAAGTTGAGGCGCGGCGGGCTCGGCCCCGCCTGACTCGTGCACCCCTGCCCCGGCGGCGAGGCAAGGCGGGGAGCCGCTCCTCCTCCTCCTCCTCCTCCTCCTCCTCCTCCTCCCGCAGCCACCGCACCGAGGGCGGGCGGTTGGGGTGGGTGGCTCGGGGGCGTTGGCCCGGAGAAGTTTTGCTCGCCCTCTCTCTCTCCCCTTTCTTTCTTCCCTTCCATCGCCCCTCTCGTGCCCTCCTCCGGCGCTGGGGCGGGGGCGCGTGTGGGATTCCCGCGTGCAGGGGCGGGGGCGGCGGCGATGCTGGGCTGGGCTCGGGGCTGCCGCCGGGGCTCCCCTGCCCGCCGCCCCGCCTGACCGCGGCCGGGCTCCGCCGCGGCCNCGGGCGCTGCCGCCGCTCCGCCGCCGCGCTCTGCCCGCCGCTCGCCGGGCGCGCACTGACTCGGCGGGGCCGCTCCGCGGAGCTCCCTGYCCGCCTCTCGCCTTCGCTGAGGGCGGCGGTGGCCGGTCCGTCCCCGTCCCGCCTGCGCTCCGTTACCGGCTCGTCGCCAGAGCGGAGTCTGGGGCCGGGGCAGCAACTTGCGCTCGGGAGGCGGCGAACCTCGGCTGCGGGAACCCGAGGATCTTTTGTTTTCTCCTATCGCGTTGGATAGTCCTGGGAAGTGTCAAGGCGCCGCCGAGGAAAGCCCGGGCCGGGAGAGGGGAGGCCGGCCGGAGTTGGCGTGCGGCTGGAGCCCCGCGGAGCTGACAGCGCCGTGCCCGGAGGGGGCTCGCCCGGCGGGATTAGAGAAGCTCGCTCACGTTAAGCTTCTGTGGAATTACAACTGGGGGCTCTTCGTTTCTCCCCCCGCTCTTCTGGCATGAGACTGCTTGCAGGCGCCACCCGAGGACAATGATCGCGGAGTTTGCTCACTTTTACCTCTTTGGATTCATATGTGTCACCTCAGGTAACCACCTCCCGCAGACGGGTCGGGTACGCGKCCGCGGCAGCGCTCCCGGAGCCGCTCTCCTCCTTCCCCCCTCCTTCCCCCAGTTTGGCCCCTCCGCGCCTCCCGACCCCCTCCTTTGCTCGCAGACGAAGCTCGGTTTCCACCCTGCGGGCGCTCGGACCGCGTTTGCCCCAGGAACTGCCGCCGGCCGTGGGGGATGCCCGGGGCCGGGCGGGGGGAGCGGGTGTTGGGGAGATGCGCGGCGCCGGTCCCGGTCCCGGGCCTCCCACCGCCGGCAGCTCCCGAGGGTCGATTGAWGTAACCGCGGCTACTGCTGAGCTCCGGCGGCGAGGGGGCGGCGGGCAGGGTCCCCATCGTCTCCTGGAGGGGCTGCGGCTACCGCTCGGTCCGGCTGCCCGCGGGTACCGCGCACCCTCMGCCGGGCGGACCCTGGCTCATCCCCCGCAGCCTCCACCGGGGGGACCACGGCGGTGAAGGGGGGAAGGGAGGGTTTGGGGATGGGTTTTTCTTCATTCTGGCGATTAAAGTTTCCCCACGTGTGTGAAGTGAAGCGCCAGCGTGCTAAGTGGGAGCGGGGGAGATGGCCGAGGAGATAGAGGGGATTAATGGTCATTAGGCACAGTTTGCGCGGGGTTTATGCGTGTTGGGGCATCTTATCGTGCCTGTAGGTTACTGACAGGGCGGCACCAATAGGGCACTGTGGAGGGCAGGTTTGGCTCTGTGCGCCCCGTGATGAGCGGAGCGGGTGCGGCGCTCTCGGGGCGCGCTTGTGGCCGCGGGGGGCGTGGGGGATCGGGAGCTTTTCGGGTTTGCCTCTCTCTCTCTCCCTGTTTCTCGAAGGAGGCCGCGTTTGTCTGCCTGCAGTATTGCTTCTCGTTCTTAGGGGCGACTTCCGTCCCACGCTAAGTGAGGGCAGTAAGTTCTTCTGGCATAGATAGCGTTGGTTTGGGCGCTAACTCTTCTACCTGAATTGATTTTTTTTAAGTTTGCAGAGGACCCTTTTGAGTCATTAAAGTTATGGTAGCGTGAGACATCTGGTCAGTGAATGAATGAATCAAATTTTTGAAAGACTTAAAGCTTCAGGCAGTGTACTTAAGTCTTAATTATGTCACTAAATGTAGTAACTTACATCTGTTTCTAGATTATATCATAAATGTAACTATTAGGTTTTTGCTCTTAGGTATTAGTTTGCTCCTYGTGGCTTTGGATACAGAAAACTTTGCGTCCCTGAGTAGCTCTCACCCTGTTCACTTTTGACCATGTCAGTCATGCCATCTTTAATTTGATTTTTCTCTGTGTTGCCTCCTTCACGTGATGGAAGAAACAAATGGAATGGGGAAGAGCCTTTGCACCAGTTTGCTCTTTCTGAATCTCTCATGTCAATCATCCCCACCTTAGAAAAGTTGACTTCATAGTGTACTCTGTAAGTCGTTTCTGGATTGGGGCATTTTAAATGTTGACTCCAGCTGAGTTGGAGAGAAAAAAAAAAAGGAAAAAAGCTATGAATTTTAATTGAGATTTTAATTTTGTCATGTAAGGAAACTCAGTAACAAAGATAGGAGACACACACCAGATAATAACTCTGGTCCAACTCCTTCACGGGGGGAATTCCTTTTTCCCCTCAACTAGAGTGTGGTCAAATAGTCTTGTTTGTGGAACAATGGACATGCCAGAAACTCTTGGCAGGATGAAGTTTGGGGGCAGATGGCTGCAGTGCAGAAGGAAGGACACGAGTCATCCACAGCAGTTTCCACACTGAAATCTTTTGAGTTCTACTGACAGCTGATCTTGGAAGTTGATTGATCTTTTCCTCCCTCTTCCACTGAAGGTTCTCACTTCCCTCACTAACACCCACTGGCTGAATCAATGGTTTGTGTGGCCACACTCTAAATGGGATGTTAGAAACTTCTGCTGAGAGGTGGGAAATAATTGGGGGATGGGAAAGAGAAAAAAAATAATAATAGTAAAGTAAGTSGGTTAGTGTTGGTTAAAACAATAATTGGTAAACCACTTAGAATTTAAAACCCCTAAGTTTTGCCCTGGTGTTCTCTCTGTGGAATCCTGTGAAGTACTTTCTTTCATGTAAGCCTGTGGTTAATAAATGTTTAATAAATTTAAATTTGAAYAGTGTTGAAAATTGGAATATAGCAGCTTTCCGCCCTTATTCTCCCAGTGTAATTTCAATGCTTCTTTGCATAAAGAATAAAAATTGCTTCAAGGGATGCTTCTCTTGCATCCTTGTTTTCTTGAGTATTTACCTGCATTCTGCCCTTTTTCCTTCGTTCTGAGGCACGCTTTGGTTAAGAATCTATGGATTTTTACTTCTCTCCACTGCCCAGGAAGCAGCAGCATCAAATTAAAATGTTTGGAAAAGAAAAGCTTCCACTTATCTGAAGGGCAGCATGCAGAACATTTTTGCTGGGAACAAGTGTCAAGGTTCTGGCTTTCCACATGGGTGTTCACTGCTCTAGCAATTCTCAAGGCTAAATATGTCACTTTGTGATTTTTTTCTGATTCCCTCTGTGGAAATCTTTATATTTTGATGAGGTATTTCATTGCATTGCTGATTCCCATCTTCTCAGCACCCACCCTTTCCCCTTTTCTTGTCCATGCTATCCCTTGCTAATTACTGTGCTTCAGATGGGATTGGTACATTTGCTCCAGAGGTTTTTTTTTTAATTTTTTCATGCTGTGTGGAACAGGCAGCGCTGATACAGCGAGGCAGGMGTGTTTTTCACTGATAGTTCTAGCCAGTGGAGGGCAAAATTGTCTCTTGTATTCCTTCATGGGAGAGTTATCTTCTGATGGTTAATAGTTTAAGGGTGTCCATGGAGTGTCCCCACAGTCCTTTCCAGCTGACTAACCCACCTATTGGAGTAAATAAATCAGCCATTTCCTTGATACGTTTGTTTCACAAGTTTGTACTCAAAAGCTCCYGCATGAAGTGCTAGAGCATTTCTGGAAATGTTTCTGCTCCTTTTATGTATTCTCTGTCTAGTAGTAATAAATTCAGAGAGATTTAAAAAAAAAAATTACACAGCAATTCAAGGGATTATGAAAGTATTAAGTGCCTAATCTGTAAAAGCAAGTAAATCACCCAAGCAAACTTTAAAATGGTGTGTTTTTCACCTATCCCTAATGCACTGTGTGCTGTTCTAAGTAATTTTATTGTAAGAATATTAGAGAACGATTGAGCCAGCTGCTTAGAGYTGAAGAAGCTGGCCATGCTTGTGTTGTGTTTGAAGACTTCAAGTTAGTGAAGAAATAACCACATGCTATAAAATTGGTAATTCCTTACTTGTGATGAAATATTCTCCAAGTATCCAGGTATTTGACTCATTCAAAACCACTCATCCTTTTGAGTACTGATAGTATCTGGGGAGAGCAAACKTCATTGTTTTTTTTCAATTTGCATAAGTGTGGGTTTTGTTATCTTTCAGCTAGAAAGAGGCACTTTTTGTTTTTGTTTCTCTATAGCTTGGTAATTGTTAGTTTGAAATAGAACATTCAAGGTGATTTTTGCTCCCTGCTGATAGTGTTGGTTGTCAGATTTTTTTGTTGAAGTTTCAAAGTAACTTCATTAGTGGGGATCATCTGTAATGTTCAGGGTATGGAATTTTGAGGTGTTCATGTGTACTGTCCATAAGATCTTATTAGAAAACCTTAATTACTGTGAAGAATATTTCTGAGTCTACATGATAAAGGTTTTGATTGAATCTTCAAAGATAGATAGGCCATTACGAATCAGAAACTAACGACACTTAGTGTTAGCACATGTTAATATTAGACATTAAATACCTTTGCCAAACAATGCTTTAACATAAAATGCTTTGGAAGCAGTGGCCAAAGAGATTGAATTAGGTATCAAAACCRATTTAGGTTTCATAAGAGTGTGGAAAGAGAAAGTATTTAGAAATTTGAAACAGACAAATCTACAGTTGTGCTTAAAAATCTTAGAACCTATTCCATTACTCTCTTATAACATTGTTTTTTGTCAGCTTGGTTTGGATTGGCACTTGGTTTTCCTAAATAACTGGAAGAGTTTYGTTTCACAATCCAAAACAACTGTAATATCAAGTCTCATTGTGGCATAGCTTTCTGTAATGAATGTAGTGATTGGCTGGGTCTAGCACGTCCGGTCACTTGCTGCAATTCTCCATGTATTATTGCTGTTGTTGTTAAATGCATTGTGTAGATAACAGTCACTTGGCCTGGTGTCCTGGTAACTGGCTTAGATTCTTCAAAATTTCTCTTACAGTGAAGCAAAATCAATGTTGAAGTTAYTGTTGTGGGGGCTTTGTGTATTTGAATAATTAGGAGTGAGTCATTTTGTTGTTGATTCTTGTTAATATTTTGAGGTTATTTTGTGACCAAGAAGCTAGCAGGAACCTTCCTCTTTCAAAGCAAATAAAATCGAACTTAAGAATTTCATATGCTGCGGTCCTGACTCATTTTGTTTGTGTGCTCTGTTACATAATCTCGTTTGGTGGTGATAACCTTCCTTAGTTTTTCACCTGAGTGCCTCTTCATAAATTTGTAAGGTAAATAGTGAAGTAACTGAACAACCAAGGTGTGTTTTAAGTCCAATAAATTGTGTAGACAGGGGAAATAAGAGTATTTTTCTGTCAGTGATGAGAAGCTTGACCAAAAGGTGAGAGTAGAGCAACAGAGAAATATTCTTAAGTGTCCTGAAAGCTAGAGATGCATTTAAGGATAGATCATTTGCTAGTTTATATCTTCTTTAAGAGAAAGAAGATGTGCATATGTACATACRTATATAGAGACACACATCTCTCAATCATACACAGATGTATCTGGCTTACTATGTCAGCATAAACATCAGCACTAAATTGCTGTGAGTAGAAGGACATTTTATGTGAAGAAAGATGTTTTATGGGCACAAACACATGCAGCCTAGATGTTGAACTCTAGGTGAGAGTTGGTACTAAGGAAAATGTCAACAGGTGAAAAAGTGAAACAGCTGGGAAGCTAATAATAATGACTTCAGTTTTCAGTCAGGTGTGCACAGCTGTGTTATTCTGTTGTTGTTCTCGAGTTCTGGTTTTTAAAGAGCTAACATTTTGGGATCCTGATAATTAATGTAAGCTGGTACTGTTAGTTATCTAACCTGAAGGTGATAGTAAGCTTTATTAAAATAAAAAGGTGTGAATTTAATTTTGGATGTCAGAATTTATTTGTTGGTTGACTATTCATTAGGAAAAAATGGTGCATTAGTCCAGATTTATCCACAGAAATGATAAAATATGGTTCTGGAACATCATGAGGGTCAGCCTTTCAGACCAGGAATGTGTATGATATAAGTGGTGTTAAAACAATAGAGGACAGGGAGAGGTATTTATGTGGGAGTATCCATTTCAGGTGTAAGTGGTAGGGGAAATGTCCTATACTTCAATAAAATAATGTATGGAGACTCAGGGGAAAATATATTCTATATCTTTTCATGTCTTTTGAAAACAAAGCGAGGAAACTTTTTTGTGTYTTGGAAAGTGAAGATGTATATGAACAAGCAATGAAATTAAATACTGTCAAATACTGAGAGCTGTTTTCTGAGTCTTGTAAGTATTTTCCATGCCTCTCCTGTTCTGAAGCTTAGGAAAATTTGTGACTAAGACTGGTGTGTGTCAGTGTATGACTGATTAAAGCAAAATTGATAAATTGGCAGTAATGAGATTTGTGAGTGGCGTCAGGCCAGTCTTTTTAATTAGAGCCTGCCTGCCATCTGAGCAGCTGCAGCCAAGGGGAAGGTGCGGAGTGCTCTGCTCACATCCCTGAACAGCCAAGCCCCTTCACCTTTGCTGAGGACAGAATGGCTCATGGAATGGTGTAACCTTAAGGTGACCTTACCAAAAGGAGGCAAACTGTGCTGAGAAGGATAATAGAAAACCTTKTGCCTTCAAATTTAGTGGGAACTGATGATAGTTATGTTTTCCGGAAGCAGAAACTTGGAAAATTAGAAAGGACAATCTAGCATTAATAGAGCAGAGAATGCACTTGTGGATTTAAAGAAAAGATCAGTATGTTGTAAGAGTTTATAAAGCAATTTTGTGCATTTCTGAAAGCTGCATTTCAGGTCCTCAAACTTAGTCATAGTGTCTTTCAGTACCACTAACCAAAGACCTACACAGAACTGGAACACTTTTCCATCCAGCTCTTAATAACAGTATGTGCTGTTGGGGGAGTGGAGGTTCTCATGGTGCACCTTGGGAGTGCACTTCACCATCAGATGTAAATGTTCAGTACATGTATTTTGGTAACAGTAGTAGCATGAATGTCATCTCATATATATATAAACTCTATGCAGCTASTGCATAAAAACTTTATTTTTATAAAAGCATCTTAGGTATTCAYCCTCTTGGTCAGAAGGCTGACGTGTAGAATGTTTGTATTCGCATCCGTACTTTCACATAAATGTAAATGTGTTGCTGAAGATTTCTTCCTTGCTTAGCACTCAAAAAAAAAAAAAAAACCATAACAAACTACAGAATTCCATATCTAAACAACAGGAGAGACGTTCTGTGGGTTTGCTCAGTGGTGGTACAGGTAAATTCCACAAGGTACTCCCATTTAAGCCTTGTTTTCTACCTCCAGACTTTACACCTCTAGAAGGGCATAGAGCTTTTTGTACTGTGTTAAATGTTGATATTTATTTACATTTAAGTAAATAACTGTAAATTAAATTATTAGAATATTTAATTTTAGTACAACTTCTTATACATTCAGTTTAGACCAAAGTGGGTAGTTGAATACCTTATTATTGAAGTGGTATGAATATTCTTAATTAGAAAACAATCATGTTTTTTGGACTGCTGTGGTCTTGAAATACAAACACTTCCTCTGAAGAAATGGACAGTCAGATATGCAAAATTATTCAAGCTGCCCTTTTCTTTTGGGGAGTGTTTGCTTAATAAGGTATTGCATTACCTTAAGTCTAATGCTAATATTGTGAATGATTAAAATAATATGAGCACCCCTTACTAAAATAATATGAGCACCCCTTACTGTATATTAAAGATCTGTAAATCTGACAAGCCTGCTCTGAGCTCTGGATTTAAAATCTTAAACTTGATATTTTATTTTCTTCACCTTGCTTAGTGAATTAGCAGTGGAATAAGCTCAGTTTTGTAACAACCTATGTCTTCAGATGTGCAGTGCAGGGTATGACAAGGATCAGTGTCTAACCAATGTAGTCTGGAGTCAGCCACGGACAGCCATCTGAGAGAGCTGTATAGTCTGTATACTTTCCATGTTGCTCAGTTTTTTAAGTCTTTGTCTTCTAGTCCCTTAACTGTCTTGTACATAAATCAGATTTGTGTTTTCTTTAGTACTGTGAAACTGTTTCGTGTCAGTATTGCATTAAAACTTGCTTGGCTGGCATTTTTGTGCCTTCTGAAATTTGCATATCCTCAGGCAAGGTATTTATTTTACGTTCTGGGTTAGTTATAGTGCCTCTTATCTAATTGCTTAAATGCCTTTATGTTGAAGATTWGACACATAGAGCAGTCCAGGATTATAAATCCATATGGATATGGAAGACTTCAGTTTTAATATTCGTTTCTACAGTAGCATAATAAACATGAACAGTTTTTATCTTAGAAATTAGGATTTAATAGATGGCCAAGGATTTAATGTAGGCCTGAAGATGTGCATTGKCTTAACTTCACTTTGTTCTGGAAGTAGGTGAAATGACAAAGAAATGGTGTTTGATAGTGACCATACAGACATGCTTGAAAGAGTGGCTTGATTTCGGTAGATGCTGGACCTGAGATTTTTGGAATCCAGGGTGTTGTGAGTTGTTTAAGTTGGGAACCTACAATCTAAATTTGTAACCACTTAAAATCAGTAGTGCCTATTGAAAATCTTGATTCTAGTGTTTAAATTAAATTGCCTAAAGTGTTTGACTTTATCTTCAATTGCAAATGTTTGTGGATCGTTGTGGGTTCTTAGCCTGTCTGAAAATTGAGATTGTAGTGAACATTGACTTAAGAGCCAATTAGTTGGAAAAAGCTGTATAGCTTTGAATTTGCATGGGCTTCTCAAGCTCTGTGTAGGATAAGAAGCCAGTCAGAAATATTTGAGTATGTGTTTTTAGAAACTTCTCATCTTGCCACTTCTCTAGTACATTTCACTAACACTGGTCAAGAGCAGACTTTTCAACCCAGACATGTCCTGTTGGCCAAATAAACCCAGGCATTTAAGCCCAAGATGAGAACAGCAGCCCTCAGATCCATAGCTGTGCCTGAATTTATGTGTTGAAAGCATAGTACAAGGTCCTGGAATACTATTTTTGGATCAAGTGCTCAGCAATGTCACCAAGCTTTTTCTTCTTTGAAAACCTCTTGGCACCTGGTGTTAAACTTGGTCCCTGGTCTGCCTTTGTGCTGGGAGATCTCTTGGATGCCAGTAGGTTTAAAACTGGGATCTGCAGGTTCTGAATGCTTCTCCCCTCACCTCCCACTTGCAAAACAACTCTGTCAGTGCCACTTTCTGGTTTTGGAATATATCTAAGGCCCTAGGTACYGCAGCTGACAGATGCTTCATAATCAAAGTGATTAATGGTAGGAGGTGATAAAGTGAAAAAAAAATAAAAAAAGTAGTGTGAGGAAATGAAAAAAGGAAAACAAGATGAGTCGGGGTAGTAACAAACTGTTTTGCTTTTTTGCTTCTCGAAGCAGAASTTGCCATGGGAGAGGGTAGTTTGGGGCTATGATGCTGTAGCAGCAGMATGTAGGAGAGAGAATGTTTATAATGAACAGCTTTAACAAAAAGGTCTAATGTAACTGTGGAATGGAACTTGCACTGTGCTAGGCATAAAAGTGATTGGCAGGAGGCCCCATGCATGGAGTAAAATCCTGTCTTCATCAGGGTGGAAAATTATGGTTTCAACTGCAAAAGAAGGTGAAGCTTGGGGRGAATTAGCATATCTCTAGCACCGAGTGGCATCTGGAACTGAATGGCTGGGTTAAATCATTCTGTAGTGATTAATGAGGCTCAATGCTTAGGTTATACAGCCTTTAAAAATTAAAAGGAGAAATTTAAAACTGGGTGCAAAGCAGAAGGAAGGAACCATTGCTGCTGTTTACCTCTTGAGTGCAGAGGGTGGAATGAAGTCTTCCCTACCCTTTCATACAGGGAGAAATCTGTTAAGTGCTGCTGTTGAACTTAGAAACTAAGAAATGAACTTTWAAATATTTGTTTTCAATTATTATTTCAATTTCAATTATCATTTATTAAAAAGGAGCATTTTGTGACTTATCAAACATGTATGCAGCAATCCATGATATGGGAAGGAGTTTGCAGGTTGGGTTTTCGCTTATGGTGAGTACTTTACTTTTTATAAAGCTTCAGAAAATAGTGATTTCTGTTTTCTCTCCCACTCATGAATGTTAATCTGCATTACCTGTAGGGAAAGCAAATATTGAAACATAAAAAGTGAAACAAGCTTAGAGATGTACCGAGCACTTTAACTTTGCTTGAGCGTGATTCTGGCAGTTGCTGAGCTGAATGGTGATGTAGCTTGGTATCATATCAGGAATAAATGTTCAAAATGTTCAAAGGCTGTTATACTGCAGGAGGATTACAGTACTGATATGAACACACTTGTGTTTACTTTCAAGTTTTTAGTGGAGCAAATACAGAAGCCAGTGAAGTGTGTGTTGTAGTTTAAATGTTTGGGTTTTTTTTCAGAATTGTGAAAAGACGCAAATAGTGCCATCATTAATGGTACCATTGGTTGAAACAGTTGACCTTTCCACAGCAAGTTCATATTGGTAGAAAATAAAAGGGAGCTAGGCCCTTCATTTCTACCGGCTATGGCATGAAGTTCCCTAAAATTCACTGCTGAGAAATCACTGCTCAGAACAGTTCTGGCTTCTGGACTGCTATTTTTTTTTTTTTTTAATTTTTTTAATGGCTATCTTGCTTTTATGTGGGGAGGGAAAGGGGGTATATTCAGCAGAAAATAAGGAAGTAAGGTTTTTAAAAGCATAAGGTTTGCATCTTTCTCATGTGATTCCTGTGGCCATAATGTGGAAGGAGGCTCTAATGCTCATCCACCCTCCAGTGCTTCATATCAGATGAGGATTTTCTTTTTCCTCTGCATTTGCTAGGACAGCCAAGCTAGGGAGGCTGACCCTGGTGCTTTAATGTTGTGACCAGGCGTGAACGTGATTTTCACAGGTAGGTTTTGTGGTTGGTTGTTTGTTTGTTTGTTTGTGTTTTTGACTGGGGTTTTTTTTTTATTAATTCTTTAACTATAAGGTTTATTGATAGAGTGTGAATGCTTGTTTGATTTTTTTAATAATAATTGTATTTTTTAGGTGGGGAAATGACTGCTTAAGTCATTGTCTATGAAGTCAATTATTAGTCCAAAAAGATTGGAATAAAGTCTGCATTGAGATTATTGAGTGTCAGTATTAGTATTTCTGTTTTTGACAGAAATTTACATTTTATTTTACTTCAGTTTCCAGAAAGCAACTTAGAGTTTGTTTGTCTGTTACCTTATTACAGGAAGGAAAGCAGCAACCTCTCAGCTAGAAACTCACAGTGACCCACAGTCTAGTAATAATTAGAATTAAACAGAGTTAGTAATTTCACTTGGTCATTTCATCACAATTCCTGTAGGCATGCAGCTGATCATTTTGAATCTCATAAAATGAAATTTTATTTTACTCACCTTACTGAGGTCAAGTAAAAAGCCACATTAAGTTAATGAGTCCCTTTCTTTGCAATGAACTGAACGTGGCATTTGTTTTTGTTCTGGCAGTCATGAAATCGCAGGGTGTTGGCGACAAGTCCATTATTGGCTCTGTGCAGTGTTTCTGAGGGCTTTTACTCCACCCAGCACATTATGTGTGCAGACTTTATCATACTCGTTAAAACTTGTTTCAAATTGAGGATTCCTTTT
>NW_026623517.1:764293-769498 GCF_030028575.1 Malurus melanocephalus | reverse complement strand
TTTTTTTTTTTTTTTAGATAGCAAAAATACTTAACTGTCATTGCTGCTCAGTTTTGAAAATGAATGCAATCTGGTTCTTACTAGACAGTGTTTGAAGGGAACCAYAATGTATTCTAAACAAAGTGTTAAGCACACATCACTTGTTTAGAGAAAGAATTTAAAATGACAGTAAGCTCATCAGCTTTTAGAACATGTTATTTGCAAATCTCTACCCTGTATTTCCCTATGAAGTTTTAAATTACACAAAAAATAAAACCAGACCTTCCCCTGTGACTTGTCCTTTTTCCTAGAAGTACCAGGTGTCGATGTCTGATCAATAGCATGTGCTGGGAAGCAAGAATTTCATCTGAGGAGACTTGAAATGCACTTATTTACAACTTCAATGAGCTACAAGTTGTATGTTTCTTTTTGTTTTGCTTTTCAAATGGTCGGTTCTAGGTAGAGTTTTGTTATTTCACAACTGATTTAGGACACAGATATGTACATGGTTTTCTTCAGCCTTTTAAGGGCTTAAGTTTAAGTGGTAGATCATTATTCCACGCATCAAAAGTGAAGGGTGATTAACTCTGTCTGGGTGCATGCAGTGTAATTTTAGAGACTACAAATGTTGTTACAAATCAGGTTAAGGTTTAAAGGTGAAAGTTTGGCTGAATGAGTTTTACAGCTYTAAGTTAATGTATGCAAACAAAGAAACTCTTGTTTTCTACCCATTTGTGCCTAATGAACAAGTAGCTGGTGGTACGGGAAAGAAAACAGGAATATTGTGCAGTTTGCCATAAAGTTGAAACTACATGCTTTTTACCTCAGTTTGGAAGTTCCATTAAATAGACTGAATTGAATAACTTTTATTTAGGCTGTTCATCATCTAAATGTAAAGTGAAAGGATAATGGCTTTAAACTAAGTGATAATGATAAACTAAATGATAATGGTTTTAAACTATTATAGCTTAACTTTTAGCATTAATGTATTTTTGTAGATTTCCTCATATGCCATTAAATAATTCGAAGAACCTGTTGAGGCAACACATAAAACTCTCTTAGTGTGTTTAAGCTTTTCTTGTAGATAGTTTTAAAGTAGCATTGATAACTTGGATTTTCACTCAATTCTCTGATTTAATGGTATTCCTGAAACTGTAAATTCAAAAACATGTGGGAAGAGAATGGCCATTTTTTGAATAATAGGGAAATTACACAAAAACACTGGGATTTTTCTTTAAAGGTATCAGCCTGATTTATGATGTTAAAATTGTAATTGAGACAGGTAGAGCCTGTCCCTGTCCTGTCCATGTACTRCCCTCCCTCATCCGTAAAGATTTCTTAAATAGCCTAGCAATTTGGAAGCTCTTTTGAACTTCTGAGATCGATTCTATTTACATTGGCTAAAAGTTAAATGGTGTGGAGTTTTATAGGACTATATAGTAGCATAAGAAGCTGTTCAGCTGCATCTGAAGTGATCTAATCTGATAGCAATTCAGAGTGCAAAAGCCAGGGTGTATAAATGGAATGAAACAAAAGGGAAGTGATTAACTGGAATAAAAATAAACATCTTTTAGTCTCGGTAAACGATACCTTTAAAGCAGAGCAGCCTTGTCGAACATAATTAAAGTTGTAAGAACTGGGGTAGGGTGAGTGGGCTCTGTTCTCCGAGGTCATGGTGGAAATACAGAGGTCAGGGTTTTGCACTTAGTCTTATGTAAACAATGTCATGCTTTGGTAAGTATAAGAATTGATTTAACTAGGTTAAGATAATTAAAAGAAAAAAAAAACCAAACAATGGCAACAAAAACCCTCAAACAATCAAAAAAAAACCCCAAAACAAACAAAACCCAGAAGAAATCAAATCCAGAACAGAGCTGTACTCATTTGATACCAAAATTTGAGTGCAACCTTTCTACCCTCTTACAATAGTTGAAGGAGAAAGGTGAAAAATATGACATACAGGCTTGTGTTGGGGATGCCTGTTGCTGCTGAGTGGTCCTGTGGTGTTTGGCTCTGTGCAGTCACATCTCAGTAGCTTTCCCTGAACCTATTCCTTAAATCTGCATGCAGGCTGTTCAGTTTTGCCTGTGGTTCAAATTGAGACTTCTCTATGAAATTTTGTCTTTCTGGTTACATCCATTGAATATTATTTTCTTTTGCTGAGGAGTTCACATGCTTATTGTGYTCATGAATAGTAGAACCGTAGGATAACTTGAGTTGCAAGGGACCTCCTCACTTGTTCAACTACCCCTGCACTGAGCAGGGACATCTTCAAATTGATCAGGTTGCTCAGAGCTCTGTTTATCCTGACCTTGAATGTTGCTGAGAATATTAAATCACGAATATTAAATYTTGATTTAGTTCCAGTGGTTGCAGGGTTTAATTGTTTTCTTTGTTAATGGTTTGCATTATGTATTCAGACTTATATTTGGGCATGATAGAGAAGAAATTCTAGGGTGTGGGGGTATCCTGTTAGTTCTCCCTTCTGAATGACAGGAGTTTTGACAGTTTTTTTCCCCTCTGTCTCATCTCTGCCTCGTGTTTAGCCTCCTTTCATTATAGCACATCACCAGAAGGAATCAGCAGCTCCAGACAGAACATGTCTCTGACTGGTTAAAGAAGGAGGGCTGGCAAAACCCATGAGGCTTGAATTGGAAATGGAGTTCTGGAACTTAGTCTGGCAAGCACAGGCACCACTCCCTTCCAGAAGTTTCCAGGGCAGTTGCTCAGGCTTTCAGAGGCTTTGTGCAGCCATCCCCCAGCTGTGAGCTGGCTGGGGCTGCCCAGTTTGAAATGTCTGCTTGCATGAGCTGTCACTAAAGAGGGCTGCAGGCTTTGCAGAAGAGGAAGATGGGTGTTCAATATAATGATTGAGTATGAGGAGGAAACACCCTGCAGTTCCTGGCTCCAGCYGGCTCTAGGCAGCTCTTCCTTGGTGTGAAAGGCTGCTTTAATGTAGGTCAGYTTTAACTGTTGTAAATGAGTGTAGTTCTAGTGAAGTCAATGAGCCGCTGGTAATTTACTTCACTTGAGAATCTGCCTGAGTAGATGAGCAACTAGAAGACTCAAAGGGAAGTGCTTATCCAGCAAGAGTAGTTCAAAACCACTGAGGTGTTTTGTATTTGTTTTCTTCTCCCTCTCTTCTGAGGAAGAAGTTAACATTCCTACATCCCAATGGTGTTTAGTGAAAGTAGAATTTTACTCACCGATGGGAGGTTTGTAAACTGTGGCTGTTTTGGAAATAAAGGGATAATAGGTGTTTCAGCTTCTCACTCCACATCCTCTCTTTACTAATAAAATGAGTGGGTATCACTTCACAGCACAGAACTGTCAGTCAGCAGTCAGTATGACTGACATAATTAGCAGCTTTTAGCTGGAGGAGACTGAAGATTGCTTTTGGTGGAGACTGCTAACACTTGCCTTGCTTTGCTCACAGAACAGAGGCATCATGGATCCCAGGGATTTTAACATCTCCACTGAAAATTAAATAAACACTGTGTTTTACCCCAAAAGCTTACTTGGCCATGTTGTAGATGGTGTTTGCCTGATGCTCTTCAATAGTAAAGGAACAGGATATAGACTGGTTACACCTTTGAGGCTCATAGGTTGTCTACTCTGTGCATTCAAAACTACTCATCAAGGACAGGCTTGGGTCAGCCTGGTCCCTACAGATGCAAATGTATGTCACAGGAAATTGCAAGGCTGGTAACACTTATAATTTTCTATTGTCTGAAAAATAATAACCTTGTGGATCAAATGAAAACTGGGGCCATTTTAGCAAGCRAGATGACAAATCTGGTGACTGCAAAAGCTGTGTCAGAGCAACCAAGCCGGTAGTTTCCTAATCTAAAGTCATCAAATAATGCTGTCTGTAAATCTTAGAGAGGAGTCAGATGCTTTTAGTGACTAGACTGTGCACTACTTTAAAARTGTACAAATAAAAAGCTTAATTCCATAGTGTACTGCATACATTCCTATTGGAAGAGTGTGCAGTAAATGAGGAAAGAAGATGTCAACTGACTCAGTTTTGTTGTTGTCCTAACAATTCCTCTCTAGCCAGGGACTCTAAGACTAAACTATTCCAGCTGATTAGATGRTTTGATTACCTGGTTTTAATGTTGTTCCAAGTGTTTGCAGGCCTGGAAAATTTTGTTTTGTTCAGTTTGAATTGCAGCTCTTTACAACCCAGTAATTTGGTTCCTCCTGTAAGCAGATGAATTGAAGTTTCTTACACGAGGTGCTTTGCCTGCCAGTTGCTCTGTATTTATACTAGGTGCAACTATGCAAAATGTTTATACCTTAATGTGAATTTCCCATTTTTGTGATCAAATAGCTTCAGGAATACGGCAGCATTTTACTATTTAAACATTCATAAACACATGATCAGGAGMTTTGCTACTTTTCCCCTTCCACAGGCACTTCCAATTAAGCTTTTAGCCTGGAATTTTTTCTGGATAATTCAAAATGGTGTCAAGTATTATCACATTGTGGGTTGCGGGGGKTTMATTTTGTTTTTTGTTTGGGTTTGTYTTTAGGAATGGCTGTCCCAGGTTGCACCCTGGATGACTGTATAAGGTTAATTGCCATTTGTATCTTCATCAGGCATCTAATTTCCTGGCTGTATGAGTTGGAAAGGAAGCGAAATGCAAAGAAAGACTACTCAATATTTCTTTTTTTCACATTACAGCTCTGTAACGTGCTTTGTGTTTATAAGGGAGCAGGACTGTGGTTTTGTGTTTAGGGTAACGTAAGCACGGCCTTAAATTCTCCAGGTCTCCATCACGTTTGTCTGTAATGAATGCACGTCCTCCAGCACAGGTACCTGTTTTGTTTGGTGTCTTTTTCACCGTATGGGAATTCTCTGGCCTTCTGTATGTCAGCTGGACAGCAGCAGCAGCGGTGGTCCAGAGGTCTGCCCTGAGCTGTGTGCCTGCTGKTTAGGAAGTGATTTTCTAGTGCAGATCAGTGGGGATCTGAAGGCACTTGGATGTCAGCAGATTGAGAAGCTGTGTTTAGCGCAGCAAGTGTGGTAGAAGGGTGATGGAGGGTTAGAGACRGAGAGGACCTCAGCCACTTGTGGTCTCCACTAATTAATTAGAAACAAGCCTTGTGTGAAGGACTTCCTGAGCAGCTGCTTCCTTCCTGATCTGAGGTTCTTTAGCATGGATAGTGTTGTGGGAGATAACAACAGAAAATCTCTTGGTTTGGCTTGCTGGTTGTGTGATT
>NW_026623517.1:742895-764269 GCF_030028575.1 Malurus melanocephalus | reverse complement strand
GGTTGTTGGGTTTTTTTGTTTTTTTTTTTTTTTTTCTTTTGAGCAATCTATTCCAGACGTCTTACTTGCCCTGCCCTACTTATTTTAATTACAGCTTGAGTTAACTTTTCTTTGAACATGTTAAGGTATGTCTCTAAAATACATATGCATTTTTTTTTGAAAGTCAGATGTTATATAATGTATCTGGTATGTTTTGGAACGTGCATAGTTCCCTGGCAACTGTGAAGCAAAATTATGCTTTTATGTATCTTGTAGTGTAGGAAATTATTATTTTAGTCTTAAGTTACATACCAAGTTAATTATTTTTTTTAAATGTGAAGTAATACCCTTGAGGATAAAGTAGGATCAAAAGCCGTTTCTGTTTAAGAAGTTGTGTTAAATATTGTCAGTGTTAATACTGCAATTTTGCTAATATCTGTAGCCAGTAAAATTACTTGTCAGTCTTGAGGGCTAATACCCAGTTTCAGGGCAGGTGTCAAACCAAACTCTTTTCCTCCTAAACTTAGTTTTCTATGTTATTACGCACCAAGTAAGAGCAGCAGAGGCCGGTTTGTTTCYGGGGTGAATTAAACTAAAGGAAGCATAGGTTGGATGGGGCTCTGAGCACCCTGGTTTAGTGGAAGATGTCCCTGCCCATGGCAGGGAGTTGGAATGAGATGATCTTGGAGGTCCCTTCCAACCCAGACAATTCTAGGAATGTTTCCAGAGTTTGGTTGTGAAAAGATGTGTGTTAGTGTGCCCACACACCTGGAAGATCATGTATAAATCTTCTCAGTTTCCATAAATGTGGTTCAGTTTCAGAGAATATGTCAGGCTTGTAAGCATCTAGACTTAAACTCCATAAAAGTTAAAAACATTCTCCTCATAAATGAAGAGAAATTGGGGGAAAAAGGTGAGGAGTGATTTGTAGTTTATTTCTGAAATGGAACCTGATTTAGRGCATCAAAATTTTAAATAGGTTCTTTTGGAAGCCATACATTTAAACAGCTGTTCACGTTGTGTGTTCCTCGCTTCTTGCTGGTGTGGGATATCAACAGATCTGTAATTTAAGGAGTGTATGTTTTAATCAGCTGGAATCTAGAAAGATTAATCATTCATGCATTTTCTTCACCTTTCTCTTGCATTTGRTGAATAAAGATGATTTTATGGGTTCTTTTGGTTTGACCTAGTGTGAATAGCCGCGTGTGAATAGCCTAAAGTTTTGTGTTGTTTTTTTGTGGTTGTGTTGTGGTTTGGTGATTGTTGTTGTTTTTGGGGGGTTTTCTTTGGGGTTTTTGTGTGTGTTTGTTTGTTTTAAGAGGATTAAGAAAGCAACAATTAGAGTGCCATGAAAGCTATGGAAGAAGATCACAGCACCCAGCCATCAGAAGCAATAGCAATCTGGGAAGTATTCAGCAGTTGAGCTAATTAATTCCTCTATATTAGGCCTCTCTGATACAGTGGCCACCTTTAATTATGTGTATTCTCTAAAAAGTAGSTGCTTCTCTAGCTGTATTTAGTTTTTAATATTTCTAGCATGAAGGAACTTGATAGAGTCTGAAGAACAAGATTTATTAAAGTAGCTACATACTGACTTTTGAAATAATTTTGCCTTTTTGGGTGTAGCCCTGGAACAAGACTCCATTCAGCAACATGAATGGAAAATTAGAGTGTAGCCAATATTATCTTGCCATCATAAGGAAGTGGTTTCAGTCTGACAGTTGAAGGAATGTTGTGTTAGGGATAAATATTTTATATGTCCTTTAACAATGAGGCACTAGTTCCGTTTGTTTTTCTGTGTATGTGTGCACACTAAAATATTTAAAAAGAAAAAAAAAAACCAACAAAAAAAAACAACAAAAAGCCAAAACCCCAAAAGAAAAAACTCCACAGTGTTCTTTATCTGTCCACACTGCATTTATCTTCTGTTAGGGATTATTGAGCACTATTGGATATTCAATTTGTTTAATCTTCCCTGCTAATTACAGGAAACATGACATTGCATTGGTAAAATGTTACTAGAGCTCTTCTCGTGATAATGTTTGGATACTTTCCGATATAGTTAGAAATATGCATTGGATTGATTTATCCATGATAGCAGTTCTGACAGGACATTAGCTTTACCATAGTTAGAGCTACTGCTATCAACAAAAATTCTGGCTTTTATGTAGTAATATTTGTTACTACCTTATTATTTGCAGTTGTGTAGGAAGTGTCACAGCTGCTTGGAACGTGTTCGTATTAATCATGTAACTTTTACTGTAATATTTATGATGGAAGTCTACAAAATTACACATTTTCTCAATGTATTTTAAAAAAAGAGCATTTTTCAGTTTCAAGAGGAGTTAAAGACAGGAATTATCTAGATTATATTTAGTAATATATTTCCTCTAACTGTATTAAGGTATCCTCACCAGGGTGATAAAATCTTAACTATTTGATTATATTTTTTCATCTTACTTTTTCACTTTGAACAGTCTTAAGGAGTCAACCTTGTAAGCAAGAATTATATTAGTTTCTAAAGATAAGCTCTTTTTTTTTTTTCCTTCCTTTTCTTCTATGAAATGAAAACAATTTGTCATGGGAACAGACTTCAAAGTTCAGTTTGTAATTCTGATAAATAAAATCATTCAAAAATCATTAAGTGCTTGTTCTAACAATCAAGTCAGAGGCTCCATATAACAATTTGTTTCCATGCATTCATATTTCAGTGTGTGTCAGAACTGAGTGAGAGCTGGTTTTGAGAACTGATMACATAACTAATAAACTATAAGTTTTCAGGCCCAACATATTTCAGGGTAGATATCTGAAGCTTTATAGTATTTTTGAACAGGTACATAAATAGCCAATTATTAGTGTATCATCCRTTTCAAGTCCTTCATAAGTTTTAGCATTCTCTGTACTATATGGATTTTTTGGCAGGTGACTACAGATGCTCATGACTGTGTCTTGGACAGTTTTCTTTACTTCTGTTGCCTTTACAAAGGCTTTTGTAGAAAGGAAATAAATCCTGCTAGATGATTTTGGTGCATCCTGTATGTAAAATWCATTGTTTGTAATACATTTAAGATGCAGAGTTTACAGTATTATAAGGAATGTTTCTTAAAGAYAATAGGCAGATAGGTTTCTTACTACTTCAGTGCACTGGTGTTCTAGCTATAGAGTTAGTTTATTGGATCCTTGAATCCCAAATGGAAATCCATCATCTTGAGGTAAAAGTTTCTATATTCTCCTTCCAAAATTTTATTTTCCTTCAAATCCTTTCTCTGAGATAGGTGTGAGGTTGTACTTGTTCTTGCAGATAAAACATTGCCATATTTTCTGTTCATGATAYCCAGTTATTTAGTGTGAAATAGATTCATCCTTGCATAGCCTACAAATAAAACTCTGTTGTGATTCCTTTTTTACCCTAGCACATTCATCCTTCTCATGAATAGCCAATAGTTTTGACAATTTCCAGCAACTCCTTTTAGACAAGCCTTTAATCCTCTACTGCTGCCTGTCTCCTTCATTACAAATACAGGTTTAGGCATGCTAGAGAGGGGGGGGAATGATTTCTATGAGAAAATATTCAGCCTTAAAGAAAAAATGGAGAGTGTTATTAAAATAATGAAGCTTATATTTATTTAGGAAAAAAAAGGTATAGCTTGAATATGTATATTTAAACAGCTTGTTACAATTTGGGAAATTTCAAGGAGGAGAATGTTGTTTATAAAATGAATTTTCTATTCCATTAGAATAGAAAATGCCATTTTAAAAATATATAATGACAGGTGCTTCATTGTCCCTCCCATCCACATCTCTCAGCATTTTTTGTTGGATTCCTTCTACATCTGCTTGAGACACTAATTGGAGCATTGCTATGGTAATGCTGCAGTTTCCTTAGGAAATGCCACTCTTCCCCCTGCATCCACATCCTCTTCTCTTAGTGCTCTACCTTGCTCGATTCTGCTGTGTGGGCACAAGGCCACACTGCTCCTATTTATTCCTTCCCTTTCCCTAAAGGAAGTGTATGTCCAACAGAATAAAGCTGAGTAAATAAAAATTTAGCATTACACTGGTTACAGAGCAGTGTTGCTCTTGCCTTTTGTGTAAACAGCAGGGAATGCCAGGAGCTGCCTTTTGTTTGTGTGTGTGYGTGTCTGTCAGGTTGTGGTTCAGAAAAAAAYGAATTATTTTTCAAGTAAATATAGTTGGCTTCACAACATAGACACAAAGCTTGGAATTAAGTTTTACAAGATGATTGATGAAAGTAGCTGTGTGTTATCTTACAAATTGTTTATAGCAATAGTCTGAAGTATAGCAATAGTCTTAATCTTTCTTGGATTAAGATCCTATGTAAATGTATTCCTTGTACATGACTATATGTACTTGTTATAATTAGTTTTAATGGAAAACRTTGTAAAGGTGATGGTGGTTCCCTGTTGGTTCCAGCCTATCAGACTGATCCTCTAAGAATAGCCTAATGTGGGGTTTGCAGTTTGGGATCCAGCTTCAGGGAAGGACCAGAGATGGACTTCAATGACAGAGAGCAGCTGAAAGGACTTTTGGAGGCTTGTGTCATTGMTATTTTACATACTGTGTTTTCTCAATGTGTGTTTTTTAGTCAGACTTAGATCTTATAAGCAGACTCAGYCTTGGTGCCTGCCTTAGCCTGGGCATGACTTTGTAGTCACCTTCAGGGGCAATTGCCTCTCTTCAGGAGTATCCTTTGTCTTTCAGAGGAGCTTTGCCTTCTAACAGAGTAAAAAAGAAAGGGATAACATGCTTGAAGATATATTTGCCCTGCTATTGCAGGCATAATTACAGCCAATGAATCTTTCGTAATTAAAGCAGCAACTGTATGACTCGGATTTTGTGCTAGGCAGGTGGAATGCTTTGTTGTGGGTAAATAAATTATAATTCTGCTCTTAGTTCTTGATCATTTTCCAAGGAGTTTTCTGACCATATGCATCACCTGTGATAAGAGCAACCCTGTCTTTGTTTGACTTACACGTTCCTTTGTGCCTGACAACCGGGATTGTTGGAACTCAATGTCTGTCCTCTCTGAGGATGGATGATCTGGGTTAAACATCTCCCTCTCCTTAAAAAAAACAACTAGTATTCAACTACTGCTTCTCTCAGTTAAATCCCTTATTGGAGAGATAAAGTAAGGCAATGGGATGGACTTTGACTTTCTAAATGTTCTAAATATTTCTGAGAATTAAAAATGCGTCTTTGAGTTCCTTGCCACCAAAAGGACTGTTTAACATTATTGCTACAGCTTCTTTTAATGAGTGAACCAGCAGAGAGGAAGAGAGTAATCCTAAGAATATGTATTTTTAAAGTATATTTAATTTCTGGTAAACTATGCTTGTTGAATTTAAACAGATGGATGCCACTTAATAGCTAATGCATAATTCARAGTTGAATTTATAATACAAAGTTGAATTTGTTCCTAATGCATTTAGCTATTTTGTCAAATTTTGCTATTTTTAATCTACCATATTCTGAGAAAATAAAAGTGGTTTAGAATAGTAATATTGTAATTCTGACTTTTAAAAAATAATTATTTTATTTTTGGTAGTTTTTCCCCCTGCAGAAAAGGAGGCTCAGGAGGGACCTTATCATTCTCTACATCTCCCTGAGAGGAAGGTGCAGCCAGGTGGGGGTGGGTCCCCTCTCCCAGGTCACAAATGATAGCACAAGRTGAAATGGCCTCAAACTGKGWCAGGGAAGGTTTAGATTGGCTATTAGGAAAAAATTCTTCAGAGAAATGGCAGAACAGGCTGTCTGTGGAGGCGATGCAGTCACCATTTCTGGAGGTATTTAAAAGGTGTGTAGATGTTTAGGGGTGGATGGGACATGGTTTAGGGGTGGATTTGGCAGTGCTGGTTGGACTGGATATTCTTGAAAGGTCTTTYTCAACTTAAATGATTCTGTGTTTAGTTAGCAGGAACTAAACACCCCACAGTACCAGAGGGAGAAGCACTGGCGACCATGATTTCCAATTGCGAACTGGAATGAGCAGTAGTTGTTTCTATGCAATATGTGCGAAACAGTGTCTTGGACTGGAAAGTGGAATGAACTTCTGAATGTACTTCTCTTTTGTTTATATGGAGTTTTTAAGTGGCTTTTTGTAACCCCCATCACTTTCCTGCTGCTGCCAAAGTGGCTGAGAGACAGATCTATTGGCACCATCTGTTTGAGGAATCCACGGCYGCTCCTTCCAGCTCTGGTTTAGTTTTCAATAGAAAAGCATTCTTTATAGGAGGAACTATTTCTGCTCTTCTTTACCCTTCTGTTCCCCTTCCCCTCCCAAGGATCCTCAATGGTGATTCATGCTGGAATTTCCCTCAACTTCCCTTTCCTTGTGCACATCCAGTAAATTTCTCTGTTGATCCTCCAGTATTGCATGATATGTTGGCAAGTTCTATCACAGTATAGAAGCTGTAGGGCATTTTGGACAGAAATAAAACATGAATAGATAATTTTGAAGGTAATTCTTTTAAATTGTTTTGGGKTTTTTTTGAAATTATTTGATGTGTATAGATGAAGTTTTTACAGCTGGACTGATGGCAGATTAACCAGATTTAATGGTGTGTCTTCYGAAATACTTCAGTGGCAGAAAGATCTATTTCTGCCAGTGGGAGCTGGAGTATCCATTTCTTCAAAAATTATTGTAAATATAAGGGTGTGAGGGAGGAGGAGAGCACACATAGGTTGATATGAGCTGTTCCATAGTAGTAGTAGTAACCAAGACCATTCAGTCTTGCCATTTGTGTCGGGCAGAAMCAAATGATGTCGTTAATAGTGAGGATTTAGAGGGACATTTATATACATTTTAATAAAAATGTATAATTGTGTGAAGAGGATGTGCTGAAGCATGTTGGTACTTTGTCTTGTGGCTCACTGAGACTGTTAAAAATATCAGTGAAGTGAAAATGGTATAAGGTCAGTCTCCAGAGCAATTTGCTGAAATTTCTGGCAAATCCAAGCAAAATTTGTGCTTTGTAAATGAGGACCTAGTCAAGGCAGGAGAATAGTTCTATTAGGAATTAATCTAAGGAGTTTTATTAAAAAAAAAAAGGAGGGGAGGTTAGGCAGAAAATAATAAAGCAGCAAGCTAGATAAAGGTCCAGCTTGTGCCAACTATGAGCAGTGGCAGAGATGATGTGCTAGAGGTTATGGGAAGGGGAGATAACTTCTCTCAGGTAATGACTTAGGGTTTAATCGTTCATTATGAACAAGTTTCTTGTGTTTGGCTGTGGTGTGGCTCTTTTATAATGTTTAACTTAGGTTAATATTAGACAATCCGAGTCTTTCAGTTAGGAAGTCTGTAATACTGATGTTGTAGGTCCTTTTTTGATTGAAATGAGCTGCCTGACCCATGTAATTTAAAGGTAATGAGAAATCCAAGTTCATCCGCTGACAAGTTCTGCAAGACTGTACATTTTTGTTAACAAGAATACAAATGCAACAATAATTTAGTAGCACTGTGCACAGCTCTATTCCACAAGTATGTTTTAACCCTGTGAATGTCATTTGCAGAAAATGACTTGAAAATAGCTGTTGTTTGTTTCCATCGAGGTTCTTCAAGGGTCACAGAGAAACAACCAAACTATAAATCCTTTCTAGGGTTCCTGTACTGATCTTCCTCATGATGAGGCTATAATATCCTGAGATTCCTGTTCTCCTGTCTTGGAGAATTGTTTGACCTGCTATTTCTGTAGGAGTTCATGAGATTTCTTCATCCTGCTAGATTTGGAAAGCAACTATATTAAATTTATGCATTTATGGCACTAAAATTAGTTACAGGGCATGATGATGGAAGCAAGATGAAGACATAATAGATGTCTTTGTAGCTCAGTCTTGTATCTTTTCCTCTTGTTTATTTAAGCAGACCTTTTATTTTGGACATTTTTATGAAAAAAAATGAATGAGTCAGATTTCTCTCTGCATTTGGTTCTGCAGACCTGAGAAGGTCCTATAATAATTATTTTGAGAGCAATTTTGGGGACGACAAGAAAAATTCTGTCTTTTGAAAGTATAAAAATTTGGTATAATTAATAAAAATCTTTTGCGCAGATTACTTACAAATCTGTCATTTCAATGAAGCAATTTGTTAACCTCTAAAAATAGAAATAAAGCAAGTATAAAGAACATATTAGGGTTTTTAAAGGATTCCCCATTGTTAATATCTATCTTATCTTTTTTTAGCTGTGTGAAGAAGCCTTTCATCCTGAGAATAGCACCTAGTTGTAATGCCATCTTTCATATATTGATTGAAAGCTCAACTTAAAACCATATTCACTTGGAGGACATGGGCCAGCCAACTTTACTGTTACTAAGTTATGTTTTATTTTAGTAATGTTTACCTTTTATGATTTATAGAAATCTCTTAAATTGTATGGATTACTATTCGGTAGTAGCTTCTGGTGAACGTGTACAGACATGCTGTTTGCAAATTTTCTTAAGGAAATATTTTTTTTTGCAATTCAGTCAAGGAGGGATACTAATTACTTCAAATTTTGAACAACTCCTGTATTCATTTCCTGGCATTTGCCTTTTCCTTCTCTCCCTCTCACAAAATAATTCTTAGGAGTAGATTCCTTTTTCCAGCACTGAATCTTCAGTTCCTCTGGCTTATTGTCCCTAGGAGGGCACTGTCTTATCTATGTTGGAAACAACACAATATTTGCCGCAATTTTGTCTACCCCTGCAGATTTTTTTCACCAGTATTTATTAATAGCATTATTAGCAGAGTTCTGTGTCAGTGGAGAGCCAGCATGCTCTCTGTGAATGACAGATATTTATAAGGAAGGGAGWCTTCTTAATGGTTGTGGGGGGGAGTAGAAAAGGAGAGCAGGTAAATTGTTGCAGAGAGAGGGGACTACAATGAGCAGTTTTAATAAGCACACAAGGCTTTAGACATTTGCATTCCCAGCAGTGTTTTGTGGAGATGGCCTCTTAAGCATTACTTGTCTTTTTACTTTCTGTCCCCTGCTAATTCATTCTTGTCATTGTGAGAGCTTTTAACATAAAAGTAATGATTTTTAGTAATTCACTGTGGGCTTTGTGACAGCATTAACAGTAAAATGGTCCTTTTTTTTTTTTTCCTCCTGAAGTATACCAAGAAAGGCTTTTTTCAAGGTCAGGGATGATCTCTACTATGGCTTGGTGCTACATGTTTATATGAATGCTCTTTTTGCATTTAAATATTAAAGACATTTACTTAAATTTGGATGGAAGACATTTTTGGATCTATTGCTTTGCCATAGAATAGTGATTAATTTTGTGGTTTGTTACAAAGTGGGATGTACGGGTACATATCAGTCCTACTGTCTGTGTCACCAACAAAGATGTGGAACAATGCTGGTCCCAATACTGAGCCCCAAGGAACGTCACTGGTCACTACGTTCAWTGTGGACATTTAAACATCAACTGCAAGTCTGGCTGTGGCCATCCAGACAATTTCTTATCCACCATGTGGTCCATCTGTCAAATCCATGGCTCTCCAGCTCAGAGACAAGGATGTCRTGTGGCACAGTGTCACAATCTTTGCACATGTCAGGAAGATGATATCTCTTGTACTATTCCTTTGGGCAAGTTTCCATTGGTGCTGCAAATCCACTATAGAAAGACACCAAATGTGTCAGGAGTGATTTGCCTTTAGTGAAGCCATGCTGGTAGTCACCAATCTGCTCCTTTTCCCTGTGCCTTAGCACAGCCTCCAGGAGGATCTGCTCCACGATCCTGCCAGACACTGGCATGAGACTGACAGACCTGAATTTCTCTGGGTTTCCCCTATTCCCCTTTTTAAAAATGAGGGTTGTTTCCCCTTTTCCAGTCAGTGGACTTTAAACGTCTCAAATATAATAGATATAGTACTTTAGCCACTTACATCCATGGGTCCTAAGGAAACTGGTGGATGATCTCATCAGGTCCCTTGGACTTGTGCTCCTTCGGGTTTCTTTGACATTCTCAAACCTGGTCTCCTACAGTGGGTGGTACTTCATTCTCCCAAACCTTGCTTTTACTTCTGCAACTTGGACAGTGTAGCTGGAAAATTTGATGGTGAAGACTGGAGAAAAAAGTTATTGAGTACCTCAGCCTCCTCCACATCCTGGGTAACCAGGTGYCCTATATCCCTCCTAGAAGGAACTCACATTTTCCCCAGTTTTTCTTTTGTTGCTGATAGACCTAAAAAGTTTTTTTGTTCCCATCAAGGTCCTGGGCCAGATTTGCACTTCTGCCAGTGCTTTAACTTTCCTAATGATCTCCCTGCCTGTTCAGACAATTACTCTGTGTTCCTCCCAGGCTACTTTCCCAGCTTCCGCCCTCACTAAGCTACCTGTTTGTGTTTAATTTTGTGTAGGAGCTCCTTGTTCATCCAAGGAGACCTCCTGGCAGTTTTCCCTGACTTCCTCTTTGTGGGTGTGCATTGTTCTTGAGCCTGGAGGAGGCAATCCTTGAGTGTCTTCCAGCTCTCTTGGGCCCCTCTTCCCACCAGGGTTCTAACCCTTGACACTCTGCCGAAGAAATCCTCTGCTCTCCTTAAGTCCAGGAGAGTGAGTGCACTTCTCACCTTCCTTGCTGCCCCAAGGATCTCAAACTTCACAATTTCATGGTAGGTGCAGCASAGGCTCCCCTTGAGCATCATACTCCCCATGTGCCTACTCTGACCCTATAGTCCTGAGGACATTCTGTCCACTAACACGTTGTGTAACTGTCTCAGACCCAGCAGATTGGGTTTTGTAAACAAGTCACAACTGCTTTCTTCTAAAATTGGTGTTTTAACTGCATTGTGTAAAATTGATCAATACCCTTGGAGCAGAAACTTCTCCATTTGCCAGACTTCTGTAGTTGCTGATGCAAACGGCTCCCTCATTACCTTTCCCAAATCCTTCTTGGGAATAAGTGTTCTTGTCTGCTTTTGAAAGAAAGGGCTTAAACACCCTGAAGACATCTGAAGTCTGTGGACTGCTCATTCCAGATGGAAGGAAGTGACTAATTTACCATTACTGAAGTGTCAAGGCATGAAGAAACGAGAGATTTGATTTTGGCTTGGTTAGGCASTTTCACACCAAGTAGGCTAATTCTGCATAATTTTGTGTTTAGAATGTTAAAAAAAAATCATAATGAGTCATTTTCCTCTGCTCTCTTTAGGGGTTATATGCACCTAGGAGAAAATCTTATTTATTTATTTTTAAAAATTACAAAAAAATGCTGTCAAGGCCATGTRTTTGGTGTTTGCCTTAGGGGTATTAACATGAGAGGACATGGAGTGGCTGCTCACCACATCACTCTTGAGCTGGAAGAAGAATGTCGGGTTGAGTGGCACACAATCTYCTGTGAGAGCCCTGACCTATCCTTGAAGCCCAATGATAAAATATGGGATTTGAGCTGATACATTTCAGAGATCTTTTTGTTCCTTTCATCTAAGTCTTACACACTGGTTTCTTCTTTGTTTTTTGTTTGAATATTATTTTCAGTGTTGATGAATTAACTCAGTTGCTCTCTTCATGGTAATGTTTCTCAGTGCTGATGGTGTGCTCTGTTGGCAGATTGGTGGAGTTGATGGAAATAAAGATTTCCAAGCCCTTCCCCGGTGTTTCCTTCCTGATAGTCTTGATAGTGAGTGGTTTACCACTGTCCTCTTGAACAATCAAATACTGTCTAATCTGTCCTGTGTATCTTGATTACCTATAATTCACTTCTGTTTGCAAAGTCCTGTAGCTATTCCAGTGTGGTGTTCCTAACACAGATATACCAGCCCATAAATACTTGCAGCAACCACAAAATTATAGAACAAATTAAGAGTACAATTCCCATGTAATGAATAGAGGACTAACAATTTGCTGTGCAGTCTCTCACAAAAATATCCATTCGTTTTTAATTGACTTTTTTTTAGCACTGCTTAGCTTTTGTTTTTAATCAAAACACTAGGGAAGAATTTCCCATTTATTTACAGTAAGAATTTTAAAAGAGGGCAGATTAATTGTCATTAAAAATTCATTTAAACTGATATATGTGCCATAATGCAAACTAATTAGTCATATAATGGTGTATTAGAAAATAAAAAGATTGATATTAGGGCTTTACCTGTAGAGGAGGAACAACTGATGCCTGTTAATCAATTTAAACCCCTAACCATGTGTTTAATTCTCAGTCTTTGCAGAGGGTACTGGTGAGCAGCTGTGAGCCTCAAGGCCTAGTGGTTCTGTCTAATTAGTCCCACTGAAGGCTTTCAGCCTTTCAGGAAGCCTTAATTTAGGGTTWTGTTTCAAATAGCTCTTTGCACAAAGTGGAAAAGTCTGTATGCTGGTTGCCTTTTAGCATTTGGCAACTACGCTGTAATTATAATCATGATACAAAAAAAATTGTAGTTTATCCTTGAAAACCCTATTGCAACCAAAAAAAAAAAGTTGCTTAAAACCTTGGACAGTGCTTTGCAAGGATAAAAAACAAGCAAATSTCCAATTCCTTGCACCCACCTGCCCAGCCATGTTTGACAGTGCTGTAGCAGAGGTGGGTGTAGCTGCTTGAGCAGTGTGAGTTTGTAGTGATATTTGTGGTCAGTAATGACAGTAAATGTCTCAGACAACTTCCACCTCTCAGGACCCACTGAGCAAATCCTGCATGGAGTAACCATAGGAGAAAGGAAGCAGAGAGGCAGAGCAGGGAGGTGGTAATAGAAAGTAGTCCACTTTGCATTTTCCTCTCCAATTTATTACAAACTTAGTGAACAGGTCGCTTCCCTCCATAATAGAACTATTACCATAATTCTAAGCAGAGGTACTTGTACATAAGAGAAGATTTGTTTGTTTATATGGATATAAGTAGCTTATTGTTTTTTAATCAGCATTTCTGCGTTCTTGTAAAATACAGTTTAATTTTTTGGAAGGAAAAATCCAGTATATGATCATACCATGGAGTCTTGCAGACTGGAGAATCATAGCTTTCCTCAGCTGACAGAGCATACTTGGTTGAATTCTTTGAATCTAGCTGCCTGTTTTTCATAGGTGGCTGCTGCTGTTTTTCCACTTGCCTCTCTGTGCASGGATATCCTGTCTAATGAAACAAGCCTTATGCAGAGAAGTAATCTCTTCTACCAGAACTGTGGATAAAATTTAAAAAAAAAAGAGATATTTGTGAGCACACAGATTCCTCCAAGGTTTATTCACTTCTGGTATAACCTATATTTCTTTGCTGGTTGTACCCTCGCCCCTGTCAGGGTGATTCCTGCTAGAAGTAATAATAAAAACAATGATTCCTTTCCCTTGTTTTCAAACAGTTCTCCTCCTTAATAATTTTGAAGGCTTTGTCAGCATTTTCATTTWTATGTGTAAACCACACAAACCTCTGCCTGCTTGCCCGTGGTGATGTTGCATTATGCATTAAAATCTTCTCAAACCATACAGCTCCATTCTTCTCATTTTCACTCACTGTTTTTTTATCTTTCTTGCACAGCTCTACAGAGCTCTTGAGGTTTGTGCCTTTTCCCATGCTTGAATATTCCTCTCTGCTTTGACTGAGCYTCATGGTTGTGTAGCACTATTTTTCTCTCACCTCTCTCTTCTTCCTTTTTCCATTTGTGACTACTGAATATTGATCTGTGTTTCTCTCAGTTCTGATTCTTTCACCAGAACCCCTTATAATAGTTATTCAAAAGCTAGTTGTTAGCTATTAAAACATAATTATARAAGAATTAAAATAATGGAAAACAGACACCAGAGTTTCTTAATTTAATCCAATATTTTTTTTAACTTTTTGTCTTACTGTTAATAATGTTCTTCATTTCTCTTAAATCTTATCATCAACAGCCATAAGYTACTGCCATTTTTCATCTTCTTTTTACATTCCATTATGAACTTCAGTAGACATTGACAGCATTTTTGTTTATCTGTAAAGTTCTCACACTTAATATGCTATGTAAGGCATAAACATTGTCTTCATGAATGTTCTGGATATGTCAGAATTTGCTTTTAAGATTGAAAATTGACTGAGGTGGGCTGCATTCCTCTAGGGATTTGGTACTAATCCTTTAAAAGGCCATTTCAAATATTTTGTTTTCTTTAAAGTATAAATGACTTCAGACAATTATCCTTAAAATTGTGGTTCAGTACTTTGCCTTGAAAAAGTCAGTAACTTGCTGAAAACTGGTGTTACTTAAATATCTTCCTTGAGTGCTTCTATCGTATAGGACATCTCAAAAGCTTTGTTTTACATGTTTAAATACACTTCAGGCTGCTGAACACCTAGACTGTTAGCCACAGGTTTTCTAATGAATTCACTATGAATATTCAGGAAAATAATCTGATGACATTTATTTTTACCATTTCTTTCATCAGAAACAACTTGATAAATTGTTTTTTTTTTCCCGTCAGTTTGGTAGAGAGTTCCTGTTTGTAGCCACTGAATGGAGTCTTCTCTGTGGTGTGTTCAGGTGGTTATATGATTTCCACACAACCAGAACTAAAATCCAGCTGGAAAGGAATAATGGTGGAGAGATGTTGGTTGACATTTTTTTGATATTTGATGCATTTTCACTAAATTCTCAGTTGTCATGCTGTGAGGTAGGGACTCAGACCTCAAGATTACAATGGTTCTTCATCCATCAGAGGGGGAAAAATCAGTTCATTTTAGTTTTCTGGGCCCATCCTTTTGTATGATTAAGGAGGTCTTGGGATGTGGCTATCCATGTGTGATGCCTTTCCTCTGCAGCTGCATTCAACTGAGCATTGCAAAGTTAAGGTAGGAACAATGGTAAAAGAAATTGGCCACGTGGAAGGTTACAGATTTCTCAGTTTGATTTTGGAACCAAAGAAATCTTTGGAGAAACAAAACCAAAACCCAATGGACTCCCCTTGATCTTGGAATCAGTGCGGTCATTTTTTGGCCTCTTGAGGGATAAGAAATTCACACACAGTCAAAGGGAAAACTTTGCAGTTATCCTCAGCAAAAGATCATTTTGATTGCATTGATAGAAGTTTATTTTAGGTAGAATTTTGCTGTTTTGACTTATCTTTTTATTGGGGAGAAGTTGGAATAAAAAAAAAAGTCTTCACTTAACCTGCAATGAGTATCACAATGATTGCTATGCAGAGTAACTCAGGAGTAGATATTTATTGCTATTATTATTTATTATCCCTAAAAGCATGTTATATTTCATGCTTTTCATCTTACTTATCTAGCTTTCTATTTAAATAAGAGTATGTTTTGTAGAAAGGGTAGGGATACACTTCCAGTAAGGGATTATTTTATTTAAACTTTTGAAACTATGATAAAATCTTTTAATTTATACTTATCTGTACATTTTATGTAATTGTACACAACTCATTGAAAACGTTTTTTTAATTTGGATTTAAATTTCCATCCGTCCTTATTCAACTGAAACATGCCGGTGTTATTATGTCAGTAACAACTTGTAATTTAAAATATCTGGACTTTTTATAATTGTCCAAACTTAATGCCATACAAAAAGTCAAATGCGTTACGTGGAGCGAAAGCTGTTTTAATTCAAAATTTTAGGCCATTAAAATAGTAATAAAAATAGGGAAAATGAACTGCTTAATAGCTATTCTTTTTGTTTTTTTATTAATAATTTCTAAATTAATTAACCACTGAATAGTTAAATTCGAACGTATTTCTGAGCTGACATACATATTTAAATACCTAACATTTGGATTCATGAGGGCAGTTCATTCACCCATGCGTCTAAAATTTACAATCATCTTAAAAAGTACTATTTTGGACAGGTGTTTTGAATCATCATATCTCTCTTTAAATCCAGTTTGGGAACAAGAAAAACGAAAAGACAGTTGTATGCAATGTAYTGAAATGGGTCCAGGCTCAGCCTGGGAGTGCTATTGACTGTGGTGTTATGATATTTCTGTTGTCTCGGAGTTGAGGAATGTTGCCTGGCGCAGATGAGAAGAGAAAACCCCCCTGGTCCTATTGAGAATTGCTGTTTCTCTGGCTTCCCAATAGCCCTGCGGAAATGAGGATCCTCTTTCCCTTCTCTCAGCATCTCAGATATCTGAACATGCAGTTGATCAATATCAGGTTCAATCTCACACAGAATCTGGAAGTGAAAACTAGTTTCAAAGTATGGTAGGAGGTGACTTTGAAAAATCTGGAGGAAAGTAGGGGCACAACCCATCTGAAATATTACAGAGAGAAAGCATTATGTTTGTTTTTGTGACTGCATGATTTTAAAAAAAGAATAACCCCAAAACCACATGTRTCTTTAGATCAATTGTTTTGAATGAGTATAATCATCCAAAAGGGTGTTTTGTGTGTCCATATAGATTAAGTTTTGTGATTAAAATAGCCTAATGTGCTGTAATCATACCAGGAATASGGGAAATCTTTACCGCTGAGTACAGACAAACCTACAGGTGAGGTAAAAATTTCCTGCATCATTATGTGTGACTTTTCGTTTGTCAACACAAACATGAAGAAAATAAGTAATGTAACTATATTAATGTAATAATTCATGTAGTGTACCTACATAATTTTGAGCCCTAGGCATTGCCACTCAGTTGGAAGTTCGTTTGATTGCTTCAGTGCAGCTAAGAGTCCTCCTGTGGCTTTAGTGCACTCCTGTTATTTTTCTCCAAGTTCTGTTTTTCTGTCCYATGTGGCAAACCAGTGGTTCACAGCCAACAAGTGCACTTCCAGGCTGGGATAAAACATGATTGAGGGTGAGGATCGAAGGTAGAGGAGAGCCTGACTGTTCTTTGTTTCCTAATCCTCCCTCCCTCCCTGCTCAATAGAAAACCAAGCCCTGGAACTGGCAATTGTTATGTGTTCACAGCAGCCACATTCCCATTTAGTCTGTCTTTTCTTCCCAAGCTGCTGACAGCAGATCAGAGCTGTCAGGCCTRCCTTTGTAGGGAATGCCATCTGACCGGGAAGGAGTAGGACAGGGCACAAGTGATTGCTCTGAGCTGTTCAGATCCTCCCACTGTGCCCCAACTCCTCGGTTTAACCAGTGGTCATTTTCAGTGTCTTTGCAGCTCTGTTGTCCACAGAGTTAATTATCCAGTTTTCATCAAATCCTATTACTTTAATACACTTCAAATATCTGTTTCCCTAGTGGTCTTCCAGTTGCTCCTTATTTCAGCTCTCCTCAACATTTGCATCCCTTCCATAATTCTTGGCTGCTTCTTTTCTGTTTTGCCCCTGACAGCCATTCCAGCTCCCACGGTGTCACGCTCTTTGTGTACCTGTCTGACCCCTCTGCTTCCCTCATCCTGCAGGCTGGTGGGGCCCCTGCCACCTTGTCACATCCAAATCTCCAAAGGCGAGCTTCCCTTGCATACAGCTCAGTCATTCTCAGTTTCAGTGTGCTTCTCAGTGTTATCCCAATGTAGAAATTATCTCCCAGCATTACCCCAGCCCTTTCAAAGACAAAAGGAGTAATGAAATAGGCTTTATTACCATTGTGCTTCTTTTTAGTTTTGGGTACAGTRGAGTTGCTCACTGGGTCATAATTGGTTTTACATTATTAATGAAAGTATTTCTATAATTTCATTAATGTTTCCCTTACGGGAAAATACTATTCCCAACATACCAGTTTGATGTGGGATGTTGTTGTTTTTATTGAGGGAGTTTTAGTTTCAAAAGTCAGCGTTCCTGATACTGCTATCTTAGATATTCCACCAAAGTCAGCTGAGATAAATATCTTAACAGAAAGCACAACTGAGTGAAGGAAAAAATAAAACTGACCAGTTTCTTACCCTGGGAACATTAACTATTGCCTGGGGTTTTATGTAAATGTCAGCCTCTTACGCGGTGCAATATAAATATTATTATTTTAAATTTATATTCTAGCTAATTTAATGAATAACCAGGTCAGGACTTATTTATGCTAACTGCTGCACAAACCAGTTGCATGTGTTCATGTAAAAAAAGATTGAGTGTAAAGCTAAGTCTCTTGAAAATAATTTATTTGTTCAAGAGCAATTTGGAAGGGTTGAATTTAATTTTGGATTAAGAAACTAAAGCATGACTTACTGTTGCCAATTTGGGCTTCTTTGTTAAAAGTGATTATTTCAGAGAGCCAGTCTCTCTTAGCATCTCCTGGGAAATATGTCTTTAGGTATTAAACTGGAGACTCAGTGTAAATATCTGAGCAATGCAGTATTTGCCAGTCTTTTTTTCCCCATTCCCATCCAGGAGAGTATTTAAATAATTATGAGATAATGCATCTCTTTCCAGAAGATCTTTTGCCTAGAAACTTAGAGCTTTTTCTGACCTAATCATATATGTCCAGAATACTGCAGAATAAGGAACAGAAAACAAACCGTTTATACCAATGATACATAAATTTCTAAAAAATTAYTTTTCTCCTTTGTTTATTTAGCTTATTGCTCCAATACTTCAACTAACTCCTGTTTAGTTGACCAGGTCGTGAATATTGTGTAAATTGAATGTCTGCAGCTTCCAATGTTTGGGTTACATCTCTCAGGGTAAGAGATCAGTCTGGATTTGAGGCATTTTTAGTACAGCTCCCATTTAATCTCTTATTTCAAAGAGACAGACAGACGTGGCTTAAAACTCCAGGCGCTCTGTCATTACCCTAGGTTTTTTTTCCAGCCGTAAGTGTACAGTAAATTATTGGTTTCTGACATCCCCTGATAGTGTGGTAGCTGTGACAGAAATGCAACTGTAATTCATGGTGTCTCTTAACCTTGAAGTGTTTTTTGTTGCTGTCTTTTTAAGTGGGAAAAATGTTTTGTGGGTGCCTACAAATATGTTTGAATAGCCATGGCCCACATTTTGTAATCAGATTTTGTATTTAAAGTATAACTTGCTTTACTCCAAAATATCCCTTTGTAGAAGAAATAAATAAAGAAAAAATCTACTAATAATTTCATTGCTCGTTAGGAACAGAAACTCCAAGAGCAATTAAAGGAGTGAAATAAAAGGATTCCTTGACRTGGTGATGTAAGCTGAAATAAGAACAACTTATTTTTTAGGGAACATCACTGGGGTTTCTTGGTGGGAATGATCAGTTGGTGTTCACGTCTTTTCTTTCCAAGTTAGGTCTTGCTCATCTGTTTTCCACCGTGTTCTCAGAAAAAGAAATGCAGCATTTCTCTTCGCTGGGAAGATGTAGGGAAATTGCAGGTTCTCCTGATCCAAAGTGAGAGCCTTGATTGTCACATTTTATGGTATCTGTTGAAAAGAACTGGACCTATTCCCAGATTAGTATTTGGAACTCTTTGCTATATCTTGAAATGCAGTTCAATAAACCTGTAGTCCCAGATGGGTATTAATCACGTGATATGGCAGTGCTGTTATGTTCCAACACTGCATTTTTCTCCTTAGTGTACAAATACTCTCTCACTTGCAGGTGAACATTTTTGTTCATAAAGGTGGAACCCTTTTAGAGGAGTTACGGAAATGTTCATAGTTATAACTGTGAAAAATAATGRCAGGATTTAGGTAAAAAGTGTTTACTTTGTTTTTCTAGCATATATGTGTGCTGCTCAGTTGTTAGAAATGAACAGCTGTTGTACATAAAACTGTGTCAAAGACCTGCTTCCTCAGTCCAAAGTGCCAAAGGGGTACCAGTGCTATTGTCTGGTATAAAATTGCTATATTGCAGTGTTTCAGAAATATCAGTTAAATGCAATTGTTATTCTTTTGCTTTATAGTGAAATAGAATTAAATAATGAAATTTTTGTTCCAACACAATGACTGTTTTGGGAAAATCCAAATAGTCACAGCATTACTGCCTTTATTAATTACTTTATGTCTTTGGTAATGAAAGGCTGACAACACACCTGAAAAGGAAATGTCAAAATAGTTGCTTTTTGACATGCTATGTTCTTGTAGGCTACAAAGCTCAGGAAATCAGGTGTTTTATTGAAGCTGCATAAGGTAGTATACAGTGTAGGAATATTAAAACAGTTCAGAGAAGGAAAATGAATGAACAAATTCTCAGTGGATCTTCCTTGTTCTGTTGTTTTTCCTTGAAAATTAGTTGTTTGTGCAACAAGGCAATCCCAGTAGGTTTGCTTAGCTGCAGGTACGGAGGCTGAAAATTCACTTTCAGAAAAATACTTTGATTTGTCCTGTAGTTATTTTTGCCCTGTAGCATGATCTGATACTGTTTTGCACTGTGTGCTTGAAATAGTGCTCAAAGTCTGCTTGTCTCTGGAGTGTATATGGTTTCTTCCATCTTCAAAAGGGGTAAAATAGAATTTAAGACAAGGAAAAGGTGACTAGGTCTTATGAGGGGAAAACCAGATTAAATCAGGTTTGTGACTTGTAAGAGCAGCAACAACACAGAATCCAAGAGGATGGTAATAAAGGGAAAAGTTGCAATTTKCATGTCAAAGGCATAAAATTCCAARAAGTTTGTGGAGAGATCTGAATTACAGGGCACTTCCAGCACAGAAAGAATGAGATATTTGCAATTTGGGGATATATTTAACCTGAGAATTAGAGAAAGATTTCTGACCACTAGAGCAAAAGACTTACAGAACATCTTTCCAGTCAACTTGCATAAAACCACAAAAATACTCCCCTCCACTTTTTCTGAAAAGTTTCAGAAAGAGGTGAAGTCAATACTGGAAGCACTGGGGAATTGGGGAAGCTCTTGTGTTATGATTAAGTGTAATTGTTTGCAAGGATCACCTAATGCTGCTTTTTAACTTGTGGCTTTGTTTGTTAGCATTTTACTAATAACTGTGATAGCAATTAGGCCAATTACTCAGATCTTACATAGGGTTTCAATAATGAGAAAAAAAGAGCAAGGTTCTTGTGCTCTGAAAATCAGTGTTAAATGCTACATTTGTGGAATAGAAAAGAAACAGGGCCAAGAGTATACTGGCCCTCAGGAATTTGGCTAAGAATATAGTCTGTCACGCAGTATTTTATAATATTTATGATAAATTACTGTTTAGATATATAGATCTTGGGAAATKAGGTTTTCCATACCCATCTGAGCTCAGGTTTAGATCTGATGCAGTTTGTTCCAATAGCACACAAGTTTTTTGTTTTCCCCCTAAAGGGGAAAGTGTTTGTACATGAGGGGTACTGAGTGTTTGAGCCCATGATATCAGCAGCTTTCATATTTAAATACACTCTCTGCTGTTTTTCAAAGCAAGTTTTGTTTTCATATGCTCCCAACAGGAAGTTTCAAGGTGAAAATAAAGGCAAATCTCAGCTTCTACAAGTTTGTTATTCATCTAATGCAAGTTTTCTTTGAACTTTCACATCTGTTTATGTCATTGTTCAAATTCTTGTAAAAATTGTTGTGGCACAGTCCAAGAAACTGGAAACATGATTTCATATAATTGCTCTTTTAAGTAGCAGCATGAAGTAATTAGTATGGCGTACTTTAATTGGTGGCATCCAATTGACTTTTTATGAAATACTTGAATCGTAATAAAAGC
>NW_026623517.1:740744-742519 GCF_030028575.1 Malurus melanocephalus | reverse complement strand
AAAAAGTGTAGATATATGGAAAGATTATAACTTGGTTGTCAAGGCCGTTATACTCCTCAGGCGGTTGTCATTAATCTGTGGTTAATGCTCACTATGTGCCAGTCAAGTAATCATGCAATTTTTGTCCCTTTCTGATTTAAGCAGTGTTATGAAATTTGCTAGAGAAATGTTACTTTATAAAATGCTAAGATTAAAAAAACAAAAAAAAAAAAAAAATGGACATGTCTGTCATTTATCTCCTCCAATATTATCCAGCAAAGATAAAAATACATATGAGCATTCCTGGATGATCCTGAAGGAATTTTTTTTCCCTGCCTGGGGTTTTGAGTCTCAGTTTTCAAGAAAGTTTAGAGGTCATTTATGCTTTCGTTCTGTATAGTACTTGAAGTACATGTACAGCCAGTTAAATGTCAGCGTGGCAAGCTTGCATACAATATATCTGAAAACGGTATTTCAYTTATTTGTGGTCTGGGCCAGGCTGACAGAAACAATAGGAGGCTTGTCCTACATTGTGCGCTGGCTGGCTAGCATTGCCTGTGAAAATACAAACATGGTACACMCTAGCACATGTCAAAACGTTGGTTTTTAAAAGCATTCTTAACTGCCTTTAAGTATCTTCCATTTAAATTGGCTTTTTATATTTCCAGAGTGACCTAGAGCAATTGATTTTAGCTCTGTAATCCTTTGTTTCTGTACCTTTCCGTGGGAGTTACATGGGAAGTGAGTAAAAATATAAACAAAATAATGTTCTTAATCCCTATTCTAGGCATTTTTAACTTGGAAAGAGGGATTTGAAATTGGCMAGCCTAGTTGTGAGGGCAGAAGTATTGAATAAAAGGCTTTTGACAAAAGCTGTGTAAAAGTCCAGCATATGTAGACACAAATACAGCTTTGCAGGAGCTGAGATGATGAGTTCTCAGGGAGCACAGAAATATGTTTTTTTTATCTGCTCTAAGAGACCAGGGCTGGTTGGCACAGCTTTCTTTACTTGTTCTCTTAGCTCTCCTTTCACTGGGTTTGGCCTGTGCCAAACCTCTTGGAGGTGCTGCTTAAAATCTGGATTTAGGGTGATGTGCAGGCTTGTGCTGTGCAGGGCAGAAAGGTTTGGGCTTCTGTTCTGGCTACCCAAACCTTGTCTGAAGAGCAGGTTTATTGCTGTTTGAAATGTTTTGTATTTAATGAGCAGCAATGTTCATATACAATTAGCTTGTTTTAATACATGCAGAATGCAAACGTGTTTCAGTGTAGTCCAACCAATGTGCCAGAGATTTGTGTGAGGCAGTGCTAGCTGATTAGTGTTACAATTGTCTTGAAATGAAGAAARTGTGAAATTAAGTGAAAATTGTGCATTTTAGAATAATTTTATTTTATAGACATAAATTTGTATTATTGTATATACATAAATTATATATTATATGGACATGTTTAGCATATATTTAAAACACAAGTCCGTGGAAGTCTCCTCTTCTTGTCTCCTTTCCCTGTTTCCATATCAATTTATGGTCTATTAACCTGCACTGAATAGATCTTGTGTTTCTTTCTGGTGCTTCGCAGCTGTTCAAACCCCATGTTATTAATGTTAATAAAGAATCTTGGCATCTGAGATTGTAATAACCAGGAATTAGTGACCCAAGAGGCTAATTTTTATCCATGGCAAATTTGTGCTTCAAGAAAGAAGGAAATAGGGAAAGCAGTAATTTGAATTTGAGTCAACATTCTAAAACCCTGAAAGTTTTGATAGCTGTTTATTCCAATTAGGAATTCTTGGGTACCCA
>NW_026623517.1:697031-740533 GCF_030028575.1 Malurus melanocephalus | reverse complement strand
GCTAGAAGAGCATCTTGTTTAGAAGTATCCTGTCTAGAGGAGTATCTTATTTGCTTATAACTTCTATGGTGGATGCTCTTGTCTCACAGTTTTCTAGATTGACGACAGTACAGTTTTTGTAAATTTAAAATTTTGGCTGATGCATGAGGATAAGAAGCAYTCAGGCTCTCCATACATTTATACCTCTATGGCACTACTTAACAAGGAACTTAAGAGACAATAGTCCAGGAAATAAGTGACTCTCTGGGCACTGGAAATACTACTCTGTAGATGGAACGTGAATTAATGGCCTTTCCAAAAGGTTGCACAAGGTTCTCTATGGCTTTGGGTTATGGATTGGAGCAGTACCAGTTCTGCTGGTTGAGGTGGTCYGATGTCTGTGGAGCATCTGTGGGACTAGYTTTTGTCATCCTGCAGATGCATATGCATGTGTGTATAAATTTATATGCATGAATAGATCCATGTAAAAAATCAGTGTGATTTAGGAAAATGGCAGTTTATTCGGTAATATAGGTCCACTGTTGAAAAAATGCTTTTGAATAAAATCACTTGGGAGAACCTTGCACACAGTGAAGTGCATTAAGGTTTTCTTTTGTACCCTTTAGGATGTTAATAGGTGCTCTTATTAAATGTTGCACCACGAGGTAATCGTTAAGTAGCTGTTTTGCTAAAGACCATGCTAAAGAACTGGCAGTGATTTCCTGAGCAAATTTTTCATTTTTACATTGCAGGTTCCCGTCTTCGACAGGAAGATTTCCCACCTCGGATAGTGGAGCACCCCTCTGATTTAATCGTTTCCAAAGGAGAGCCAGCCACTCTGAACTGCAAAGCAGAAGGGAGGCCGACCCCCACCATCGAGTGGTACAAAGGGGGCGAGCGGGTGGAAACGGACAAGGATGATCCRCGCTCCCACCGGATGCTGCTGCCCAGCGGATCTTTATTTTTCCTGCGCATYGTGCAYGGGCGCAAGAGCCGGCCGGATGAAGGGGTCTATGTGTGTGTGGCAAGGAATTACCTCGGGGAAGCTGTCAGTCATAATGCATCGCTGGAGGTGGCAAGTAAGTACTTTTTTTTCTTTTTTTCCCCCTACTCTTCAGGAACAGCCGCTCACTTTGATGTTATTTAGAGATAAAAATAAGTGTGAGCTGCCTCTGAGGCAGTGACTTAAAAGCAGGGAAGAAATTACACGGTTAATTATTATTTATACAGAGGTAGGGAAATAGAAGGAGAGTCAGAAGATGTATCATGTCACTAGAGAAATTCAGATTATTTTGTGCATTCTYGCTACTTTTGTGCTTCCACGCAATTACGATGGCTTAATGTTTGTAAGATTTTGTATACTTAATTTCAATTTGTACATGTTTTTCCTCTCCAGATAACAATACAATTTGCAGGGTGTGATAGGAGGCAGGATAGCCAGGATTAATCTAACAGGGTAATTGTTGTTGCACAGGTAAACACTAGAAAGAAGAATGGCAGATATAGAAACACCAAGTTGTTGTTTTTTTTTTCCTCTAAAATAACTGGCTTACAAAATTATCTTTCTAGCCTTAAGTATTTGGCCAACGGAAGGAGCAGTCAAGTATGTTCACATCACTTTGTAAAGCTTATCTCYTCCTGTATATCCTTTAAACTCTACTTGTTTTAGAGGAAGAGAGTGTGCATTAAAGTGGTTTAAGCATTCGTATGAAGGGCCAAGTGTAGGTCAAAAAAAATCAATTTTGGGGGTTCTAAGGTATGAGAGGAAACCTTGCAATTCAAAGTTAGGTATCTATTTTTAAGTGGCTTTTATAGGCTGCCTTTGTAATGTGCAGCAGCTCACCCGGTGTCCTGCTGAAGAGCAGCGCAGAGCTGGGTGAGTCACTGTGGAAGCACTGATCTCTGCTGACTGAATGATTCATGTTGTTCACTGGCTCTGAAGAGGCTCCTATCTCTTAGATAAGCTAAGTGCCACTGTTGGTGTATAATTTTAGAAGAAGAAAGGTTAGATTTTCATAACTCTCACAGAAGGCCAAGGAAATAAAACTATAAATTTGTGCATTTGCTTGAGCACTTTGCCTAGTCTCTCTCACGTTCAAGACAATCCCAAGGACTTCCATAACTACACCAGAAGGATCTCAAGCCTCACATTTAACAGATATACATGATTAAGATCTATGACCATGCTGTTTCCTTGTTAACCACTTTCAGTGATAAAAGTAATCAGTGTCTRGTAGCTGGAAGCATGCTTATCCAGTAAATGTGTAACCTGTTTAAATCATGCTCACTGGTTATTCCCAAATGCCATATCTGGTATCTCATAGGTCTGAGTGGGCATAAATGTTTGAGATCTTGATTTTCATCTAATTGCTGTTTCACTTACAGCACTTCATGTTGGCTCTTGGAATGAGGTGTAATATTCTGTGTTTGTTTCACATTATTTTGGTGGTGATGTACCTTGAAGCAATGTTTGAAATGCATGTAATGTCTCTGTGCCTTCCAYAACTCATAAGAACCCAGAAACGGGAGGTGGGCTTCAGTGGTTGGTGCACATGGCATGCATCAGTTCAGTTGGTACATAGTTGTTAAAAGTGTTTGTCACCTGTGGCTCAAGAAATTTTCATATGATTAAAGCAGAGCGTCTGACCAACAGGGTCTGAATGCAAAATACTGATATTGCCAAAAAACTTTTTAAGAGTTTCTGCCAACACTCAAGCAAAAAAAAAAAAAAAAAAAGGTATCTTCTGAAAAGTGTGGAAATGTACACCATTAACAATAATGTAGCATTAAAGTGTTAATCCACTTCAAAGTGGATCTCACTAGACACTGTATTGAGGGCTAGTGTCAATAAAKAGCCATGAATAATGCTTGCTGTAAGGGTAAAAAGAAGATCATGATCTATATTTGGAAATAAAATTTGTAGCCATAATGGTATACAGTTTTAATTGTGTACCAGGACATCATAGACAAAGAGTTTTAACAGTAAAGGTTATTATTTTAATAGAAAAGATAGTGATGTGACAGTGCAATAGCACCAAAACACTTTAAATAGCACAGAAGAGGGAAGGAACAAGGAAATGTTGAAGGATGGTGGAATAAATTTGCATTAAATTAAAAAGCTGTGCATTATAGGCGTAATGCTATCATCATTTTAAGCTGGAGCTCCATGCACAGCGGATTGCTGCAGACCAGCAAACTGCTTTGATTTACTCTCAGCACACCTGTTCTGGGCACCAGAGCATTTACATTTGTATACCTGCAGTCCTATACAGTTGCCGTTTTAGAAATCCTTATGTTACACTTTAATTTTTGTATGTTTGCAGAGTCAAATTGCCTTTATTGGGTTTGTACTTTCCATGAAGTACAGAGGATCACTCAGGGTGCTCATTATATAATTTGATGCTGCAATTTTAACCAAAAATCTTTTATGAAATAGGATCTTGTTTTGTACTGTGCTTACTGTCTCTCACTAGAWGGGGCAGCTCATGTCTGCACCAGTTTGTTTCATGACATGAATTTATCAATTTATCACTTTTCTTCCATCATTTCGTAGACTAGCATGTTCAATTAGATGAAGTTCCTTCACTTCTCACTGGATGTTTTACATTTGATTTTAGATTCAGGTTCATACTAAAGTAAATTTTCTTGTCTGTTACGCTTTCATGCATTTATTTTCAAAATTTTTAAGCAGTTCTCTGCTCATCTTTTGAGAATAATCCACAAAGAGAATACGTTTCCTGTATAATCAGGTGGACGTCTTGCTTAAGCAACTGTGCATAGGTTCCACGGTTGCAAAGACAGAAATGTAGTGGGATTTCAAAGCTAAAAAGATTTCAAAGATTGTATTAAAAGCCATTTTATCTTTTTAAATACCTGTATATTTTAAGAACTTCAAAAACATCTTTAGATTTGATTACCACAAGGGAGTAGTGACTTAAATCTTAGCACTGAAGATAGTTTTCCCATTGCTTTGTTACTTTCTAGTCATCAACCTCTCCTTGATGATTTGACTGGCATTTGCGTGTCATTTAATCCAGAGGATGCTGCATTTTCTTCCACTGATATACATCTCAGTAATGATAGYGTTAGTCCTCAATTAATACCATTGAATATGACCTGAATACCATTTATCAGCAGATTGAATTAAGTCTTTTATTCAGTCTCTGCCTCTTGTGGCCGTTCCAGAATGTTTGAAGATGTCTACTCATAGCATTCAGAATTYGTTATATCTTCTCCGTAATACTATTTTATTTTCTATAAAATTATTTGTGCAGCTGTATTTCCTGAAGTTTCTGTGGTTATTACTTTGAAACTGTGCCACATACCCTAAAAACAAAGTGATCCTCTGGCTGGTGAAGGGTGGGATCTTAAATCTACCAAACATGTACTTTAGCCAGCCATTTGCTATTTCAGGAATTAAAATCTTGCAATCACTCAGAGACTAGTAAAACTATTCTCTGTTCCACAGCTCTGTGCAAAGAAGCCTTGTAATTTAATATTACATGACATTTTCTTTGTAATTTAGATTCATAATATCTTTATAAATGGGAAGGAGATAAATATGCATGAACAGGAACTCAACAGAAATGTGAATTACAAGTCAGTCAAGTAAGAGGTGTAACTGCTGCTTAACTGGGAGATTTATCTTTTTTTTTTAGTTGACTGGTTTCATCTGTATTTGAAATCCCATTTCCACAATTTTTTTGAAGTGGAGGCTGGCTGTATGAGTCCAGAGTTAATATGTATAAAAATGCAGTTTCTGCAGTGTGGCCCAGAAGGGGTGAGCGATGGGATAATCAGGTAACAGGCTGGAGGCATCCTCCCAGCTGAGGCTGCTCCAAGTCTATTTGCCTCCCTCTTCCTGACTTCCTGAACTCAGCCTTTTGATCACTGGAGACCTCCTTAAATTAGCTCCATGTTTTGTTTTGGAGGAATGTAACTGGTTTTGGGTTACTGCCTACCAGTGACACGTTCTCCGGCAGTGAAAGGTCTTAGGGAACGTGAAAAGGGCATGTCCCTGTCAAAATGAAGCTGGGTAATTCTCTCTATAAATGTCAGCTTTTATGGGTGGGAGAAGAAAGTGGAATTRTACTTTAACCTCGGAGTAAAGGCTGAAGACTGTTTTGGCTATCAGATAAACAGTTGGAAGACAAAGTTGTTTTTCAGAGTAGAGAAATAGAAACAGTTTTGAGAGTGGCTGTGTCTGCTTCACATGTTTGAATCTCTCAGGATTGTCTGGTGAATGGATTCACCTGATTAAGAACAAATTCAGCTATTGCTGTGTGATAGTTTGATTCAAGTGTTTGTTTATTTTTTTTCTGTTATTTCTTTTTGAGGAAAATTGTGTCTCTGGATCTTGTGGGTGTCTGTTAAGTAATATTTTGTAGAAACCTGCTCATGTCGATGTTGGCAACAATCGSTGCAAGGGTATATTCATCTTCCTTTCTCCACTCTAGAGATTTTTCAGGCTGTTAYGAAAAAAATCAACAGGTTACTCCCTTCTTCAGCTGCATGACAATGAATAAAACATTTTTTTGAATACCTATCAGAACTTCCATCTTTTGAGGTACCCATGTGCATGGCAAACATGYGCTGTTTATGTTGCTCTCAATTTTATTTGGCAGAGTCTCACAAAAGTCAGGGCTTCGTTTCAAGTATATGGTTAGTTTTAAGGTATCATAAAAGCTCTTTCTTTTTTAAGTCTTTTGCCTGCTCTCATCAAACAAATGGATAAAATAATAGATTACTGGCTGTGTATAATGTAGAGGTTAATTTGTGCACTAAAAGTGCTAGAGTTTTAAAAAAACCTAAAACTTGAGAAAACCAAAACAGTAAGGCTTGACTGGAAATACCATGATTTGAATATGATTCTACCTRATGGTTTAGTATGGCAGGACTTCATTTACAGTTATGGCTAAGTCTATTATGAAAGGAAATTTCCATGTTYATTATTTAAAATGCAACTTACATTTATTTGGAAACTTGTAAAGTTAGTTCTAAAAATTCTTTAAAATTGTGAGTTGTAAGATTAGTGTTTTAGGATTTTGGTTGTTCTGTGGGAGTGTGTGGAAGCCTCTTCCATACTACATCTGAAGTGCTAAGATTTGCTAGATTTTGGAAGCAGTCTAGGAGGATTTTCATTCAGGATGTCTGTCACCGTATTTGAGCATTATAGCTAATTCTGTATCAAAGCAGTTCACCGGTCAGCGTTATTGTCAGTGGATAACRATGATTTTAAAAAATGTAAGTTTTTCATAGATACTGATTCACAAGACTTAAAACCACTGTGAAAACAGAGCACGTAAATAAAATATCCTTATTCAATGCAATTATCCACTCCTGCCATGATCAGGTCAAAATCRTGGACACTTCGCCTGAACCAAGAAAAACTGCTCTTACGTGTCTGTGTTTTCCCAGAAGCTGTGTAGAACAGAGGAATTTGGAAGTGGAGTTCTTGATCAATTGTGATACTGTGTCTATACAGATTTTTCTTAAGGTGATGAGTAATTTAGGATGTTACGGTGGCCATGCTGGGATGGATGATAAAGCAAAATTTGACGATTAAGCAAAATGAGATATTTTATGATCTTGCCAGAAATTGCTGTGCAGCTCAYGAAATTCATAAATCAAACAGCATGGTGGCAGTCTTTTTGTACAGTGGCAGCTCTGATGGATAAAAGATTATCTGAAACCTTGAACCAGACCTGGGGAATTTGGCTCTTACAGTGAGGTGGAAGCTATGCTTTGCAGATATTGTCATCAGGTTGTTAGTTTCAGAGAAAAAAAATGGAATCAAAATTCTTCAGGTTGCAGGCATGAGTGTGAGACAAATATTGAAGTATTTTTCCTGAGTCCAGCCAACATAGTGAATTGATACTAAAGTTCTCCATAGTTTTGCTATTCAGAAGCCTGTGGAAGATAATTCAGACTGTTAACATCAAGTATAAATGCAAATAAAGACAGATATGCTAATTGAATGAAGAAGGAAAAGGAAGTTTTGATGTCACAGTCTGTTTTCAGCCAGCGTCCGGTGCTTGTTTTTCTTCCCTTCCCATGGCATTAAGTGATGTGCTGTTCAGGAGGTCTCCAGGCTGTGAAGGATTGAGCTTCAATTAGAGTTTGGAGGGAACTCCTTGGGGCAAGTTACCAGATTAACTGGGACCATTGGCTGTCTCCCCTTTTTTCCTGGTTGTGAGCTTCCTCTGGTCCAAGGGAGCCTTTATCTAATTTTAGTTTTCAACTAATAAAGGTCTAGTATAGTTTCTCCCAGTTTCTGCTTTAGATTCTTGATCTTTCTTCCCCCACCTCCACCCCTCCTCCTCCGTCCCCCAAGACATCTTGGTAGAATGAGATGAAGATCATTCCTATTTTTGTAACTGTTTCCATTTCTTAGCTGATGATAAAGGACATAGGCCTGTAGGCAGAAGCATAAACTCAGACAAATAAAATGCTGACTAGTGATTCTCATGTATTGGTTGTTCTCATGGTTTTTTTCTGCAGTATGACACTTTAAAAAAAGTTCTTCTGAAGTTCTGAAATACTTGCTTCTGAATTAATGTTTGGAGATGAATTTGCTTTGCGCCAACATATTTTGTATATGAATTGAGAATATTTGGCAAATGCTCAGTATTAATGAAATACTATTATCATTCCCTGGAAAACAGAAGTATCAGCTGTGTTTAAAATTGTGAAGAAATTTTCATTTTGTTTTTTTACTGTCATCAGGTTAAAATCTTTCTTTGAGCTCATACTGCTGACAGATTTGCATCTTTGTGTCTGGGAGCTGTTTTGATGAGAACAGTTTGACTTGACTTGCATCCTGTATGTAAATTGATTTCAGCTGATCGCTTTGAATTTGAAAGAAATTTAATTTGAAAACTGCCCCGTTCCACTCCCTGAGGTAGTAGAGGCTTCTCTACGTCATCTGTTAAGCAGTGCATAGTCAGCATATGTCTGTTCCTCTCCTATTTAAACTGTTTTCTCCAGAGAAGGAGAAATTCCCTTTAGACCAGGCAGACATCTGCTGATTCTCTCCTACTAGCAAAGCAACTGAAAAGGTATCTTTGCTGTGATTAAAAGAAATATGTCTGGAGGCGCTTGGTTTTTGTTCAATTAATCAAAGATTAAACACATGTGGACTCTGTAAACTGGGCTTCTTTGTGCTTCTATGCTATCAAAATTGATTGGCRAGAGGAGCTGTGTGTTGGAGCTGGCTACGCTGAAATTTAATTTTTTACCTATATACATGCTATAATTCAGTTCCAAGGTCACAATAAGGTGGAAGGGGAAAAAAAAMMMCACACACACACACAMAAAAAGCTTGTTTGTTAGTTTTAAATTAATTTACAGCTTTCAAGTATTTGAGTTTAAGGGGAAAAGAAGAAGGAAGTGTCAAATATTTTTTGTAACACTTGCTTTTAAAAGAAAAAGGTCTTAGGGCTATGTGATTGCACTACTTTATACATAGTTGCCATTTTGGTTTCTGTAACCATTTCCAGATGAAAAGGCATTTTTGGTTGCTTTTGTTCCTCAATTCTTGTTCGTAAATGCTTTCCTGTGTTAAAAGTCTGATTTTCAGCTCAATGCCTTACTCAACAACAGTACTACTGATAGACTATTTAGTAAAAAACCTGCAGATTTTTCTCTGATGTTAAAAGAAATYAGTAATTTTCTTCACCCGAAAGTACTCAGAATGTGTAGACTAAAAATTCTGCAGGAGTAAGATGGCAGTAATTAAGTAGATTCCTCGAATACCATGCTGTTCTTAAATTTTTCATCAGACACTAGTAAGTCTCCCTTGTAGACATCTTTATCTGAAGAGAATTTGTATGGCTCCAGTTTTATTAGTGGAATTAGTTCTTTGGTGTAGTGTGTGGTGAGATTTTAAAACAGGAAAGGCTGCACTGATAAAGTGGCTTTACTGGGATTTTTTTTAAGTGGTGTCTTCTAAACTGCTCTTTGTATCTCCTATGRTTTTGGTTTATTATTAGGTCAAGTTGTCCTCAGAATATGTGAAAACTTACCTATGTTTGACTCTCTGAATAAATATGAAATACAGTGTTAAAATCTTCCCTTTCATAAAGAGGCATCAAGCAGCATTTTGACAAGATACTCAGTATGATAGTGAAGTTTCTTTATAAAATACAAGATTTTGGTTTGTATTAATAATTACTGAAGAATTGGCCACTTAAATATTCAATAYTGCAATCACGGAATTATCTAGGAAAATATAATATGAATATCGACTTGTAGCTCTTTCACTCTTAATGGGCTGAACCAATCCTGAGAAATGAGTAAAAGTTGTAGTGGTAAGAAAATTATTTCATTTTAAGATGTTAATTGAAGTAATTAGGTTTTTATGCCCAAAAATAGCCACAATATTTCCCCAAATTAAAAAAATCATAAAAGTGAGTTCACTTCAGTAGATTTTGTCTCTATACAGAAGAAGGAGAATCAATGAATACTTCAATTTCAGCATCCTAGCATTGTTTTCTTTTTGCAGGAATACAATGAAAAGTCCTCTCTCCTCTATTTATAAGGGGGTGTTTCAAAAGAAGTTCTTAAAGGCATTGTATATAATTTTAATGTGTCCATATTTGGGAATGAAGGTGGTCTTACTGTTGCTATTTTCTAGACAGAAAAATTGAGGCAGGAAGAAATWAAATCTTGATCTCAGAGGGTCACAAAAATATCTGTTGGCTCTGGAGAGATTGGGAACTTTCTTGCTGTTCTGTTTGTTCCTCACAAGCTGCTCTTCATTGCTCTGTTTTACAGACTRATTCAAATGTTTCATAGCAATTTTTAGCCCTAATTACAAATAACTTTGGAAACCCTTTGAAGTGTTCCAAAAAWTGTCTCTTTTGGGTGGTGCTGGGATAAAAATTGAGTTCTCTAGCTTGTAATTTTCCATTTTCCTGGATTTTTTTTTCTTCTAGAGCTTGTATTGCTGATTCCCTATGGTTATGGGCCTCCTTTTCTTTTTCTTTTTTTTTCTTTCTCCCTGCCAGCTGGTCATGCTTCAGATGAATATATCAAGATGGGTCTTTAACCCTCTGTTGCCCAGAGAGAGAAGGCCAAAAAAGAGAAATTTGTAGGTGCTGTGGGAGATGCTGGAAACAGGGACACTTGTTTTTCTGCATTCAGTTTGCTGTGTTYCTGCTGGACTCAGGACTGCTCCTGCAGAGGCAGATGAGGGTCACTGATTTTAATTTCAACTATGCTYGGGGAGAGCCTCTAAAGTCACATTCAGACCCTTTGCTTTATTACATAGAGGATGGTAAGATTTTGTGCCCAGACCAGGAACTTCCAGATGATCTGCTGCAGCMGTGTGACCTCCCTTTGGAGAAATTGTAGTTCCCATAAAGGAATGGTGCTGCTTTCCTCTCTTCTGTTTGTAGGGGTTATTGGGGCACCAGGTTACTCATGCTTTTCCCTAATTATATAGTAGATCTGGCAAAACTATTTTTTGAAAGCTTGTTAGTAAAGGTGTGTGAGCTGGAGAGCCTGGTGTAGTTTGGTCCTTCCTCTGGCATAGCCCAGCTTGGGGCAGAGGCTCTGAAGGACACAGCTCTGCCCTACACTCTGCACAATCAGCTTGGGAAGGTGGGGAACTGCTGGAGCTGCTACACTTCCATTTTAGCCCCTGAGCCATCACCCACGCTCTTTTGTTCCTCCCACTCCCTRCTTCTCCTCGCTCCCTTTCCTTCCTTTCCCGCTCTCCTGTGGGATAAGCAAATTGTTTAGCACAGTACATGATGTGCACCCTTTGCTCTAGGCCATCGTGGGATCCAAGTGAAAACCATCTTGCCGAGCTRGATTCAGCCTTCAGGCTGTCAATTAGTTATCCCTGTTGTAGAGGGAGAATTGCAACTCATGCATATTTCTGCTCGATGTCRTGGGATAGAAACAGAGCTTCAAAGTTAGGAGGGCAGAAAATGGGAACAGTAATTAGCAGTTACAGTCCCTGGTTTTGCTCCTTCAGTCTGCTGTCATCATTTAAATATTTTGTTACTGGAAAGAAGAAAGCCTAATTTTTTCCTGACTTCAATTATGACAAAAAAGAAACCTGATTTAAACCAGTCTTCCCAGAGGATTAGATGAGCRTGAGGAGAGCTTGTCCATAGAAGAGCAGTGTAAACGAACAGTAAAAAAAAATGATTTATTTTCCTTCAAATTATCTGACTACTCTGTAGAAAGAGTCAAGCAATGACCCTTTCCTCTAAACACTCACACGCAGACCCTCTGGGTTAGTAGATAGAGATGGAAAGAGTAGATGTATGTAGTTCCAAATGCATTTACCCAATAATCATCAGTCACAATTTGCAGGATTTGCACATAAGGCAAGTAAGATAAACAAGATAAAAAAAAAAAAAAAAAAAAAAAAAAAAAAAAAAAAAAAAAACAAAAACAGATAAACCAGTAATGGTAAAGCTAAGTCCACTCTCCATATTTGAACTGAATGGCCTGGCAAGTATTTGCTTGCATTAAAATGCCACATCATGTGTCTGACGATGAAATGTGTGTATTCAGAAGTTTTGCATTATGGGACCATAGTCTATAAGGGGTTGATGCTCGAAAGGACCTGCAATCACATTAGATAATCTGRCAAGATTTTTAGTTAAGCTGTGAAATAGAAGTACAGAGGTAAGGTACMGTGCCCCATCAGTGAGACCAATACTGGAATGCTGAGTTCACTTACATGCACAAAGACAGGAAAAATTGGAATGGGCACAGAAAGGTTGCACAGATTATTCCAAATTTGAAAAACTTGGGATACACAAGACTTCTGCTCAACCTAGTGGCATTTTATTGAAATAAATGTTAAGAGTTAGCCTGAGGCTACAAGTCAGCTCATACTGTATAAAAGTGAGGACTGTAAYTCCACAACTACAGATGCAGGGATTCTGTCTCTATTAAGATATGTATATGTGTACTACCCTAACCACAGCTGCAGCTTGAAGAAGGTGTAAACAATTCTGTGCTTACAAAGTGAATCAATAGATAAAACACTTATTTTGCTGTACTTAGGCTTTCATACTGCTCTGGGAACATAAATCAGCACTGGAGTTTATTTCACCACTTGTTATTCTTCAATTAAGAACACAGTAAGGGAAGTTCCAGGATGAGAAAGTAAGTTGCAATTTGGTGTTTGGACTGCTTAGGCTTCCTAAGAAACATTTGTGTCTTGAAGAAATTCGTAGTTATTCTATAGTGAATCSGAGCAAAGCAGAAGGGGTAGAAGAGAACTTGAGCAGCACAACTTGTTAAAAGTGGCAGCTTTTAGTAAGCTTTTAATTCCCTGGGTCATATCTTAGTGAAATGATGCATTTTTAAGTTTTTGGGTTTGTTTTTGGGTTTTTATACATTTGCTGGAGGTATTCCTGTAATGAAATGAACTGATACACAAGWCTGGATGAAGCTCTGTGCAGCATCTTCAGAGTTAAAAGGAGAGCAGAAAGTTTGAATTGGTCTGTGGTCWACATTCAAAGACATTAACTATTCACCAGGCTTTAGTTACTGTCTCTGTAATTCATCTTGATGGCATCTTGTAAAAGCCATAGACCACCAAAAGAGCAGGAAACTGTTGAAAGGAGCTGGTTATGCACTAGTCTTGCTCAGCAGATTTTGTTTAAAAGTGTCTTGATGTGTGCACAGCATGAAGCAGGTAAAGATTTTTTATTCCTCAGCTTGTGGTCACTCAGCTTCATCAGATCTGCCAGCTGGGATTGTGTGAGAAAATGAAGAGTCTTGYCCAGAAGGTGCCAGTCCCTCAGGGCTCCATGTCTCCTCACTTTTCTTCCCTCTTCCCCTTTTTCTGGGGACTCTTGAAATTATATCTGTTTTCTGACAATGCTGCTTGTTGTACCCCTGTAGTCCTTAATGAGCCACGTCATGTATTCTCTTCTGGATCTCAGGGTTTTTGGTGTTCTTTGGAGTGTAGCAATGGGGCTTGGCAGCCCTGCAGCTGCAGGGGCTTAGCTTGGGACATGGGCTCCTGGGACAGGAGCTGCCCAGAGGGTTTAGGGAGGGAAGGGAATGCCACTCACAGGGCAGGCCTGGAAACAGGATTGTTWCCCAGAAGAAACCAACAAGAAAACTCTTTTTAATGGATCTGTCCAAGGTAAAACTTTTGCCTCTGTTATTTCCAGAGATTTTTATTTTTTTGAAACTTTGTTGACTGCCTTTTGGAATTTGGTAACATCTGCTCCTAAGAAAGTGAACACGTTATTGTTCCTGACCATGTGTGGTGTTGGCTCTAAGTTCAGCATAGGGCTGTGGCTGAGACCTAAATCACAGGAACACATATTGAGAGCAATGATCTTTTTATTTCTGACTTTTAATTATTTGAGCTTCTGCCTTTCTGTTTCAATGATTTGGAGATATCATTGATATAGATAAGAAGATAAGAATTGCTTCCTTTGAATACCCTTTGAAGGGTATTAGTTTGGCTAAGATGATTTGTTGAGATTCATGGCTTAGTGTACCTAATGCCTGATGATTATTTGCATCTGATTGTTCCCACTATGGATGTATTGGAGACTCTTCTGGTTGATGAGTAGAAACTGAGTCTGAAATGTATGTGCATAGTGGGAATAAATAATCACAGGTAGGCTCTTCTATAATCTCAGCAGAATGTCCAACTTTGGAACACATTGCATTGCTTTTACAGTGCAATTACAAGGGAAACAACTGAATGGAACTTTAAGGTATGTCAGTGTTCATATAGATTCAATTGCTTGAAGTAATAAACATTTTAACTTTATATAACATACCTTTGATCTTCTAAATTAAATGTGTACTGGCATTATGCTTTTAAATTGTTTAATTAAGCATAYGTGTGTGCATTATATAAGTTTTGTGCATATCTCACTTGAAATAAAAAATCTTGCAGAAATTTATTTAGGCATCATATTTAAAACTCTGTTAATTTAATACACAGAGAAATTCTACCTTAAAAAATAGAATACAAAATGTATTTTCAATTACTGCATGCAGTAAAGATCTTTTATGAGCCTGTGCATTTTATTTTTGTATCTTAGATTTACTGTGTCATCTATAAAAGAAGTAATATGGCCACTATAAAAAGTTATGGCAGGCTTTGCAGCTATACTTTTAAGACACTGATTGGGAAATGGTACAGATTTCACCTTCKCGAGGAAGTTCAAGGTGTGCGTGGAAATAAGAGAGCCTTTACAAGACTTGGGAAGGAGTAGTGCTGTACTAGGGCTCATTAGAGGGAGAGAAGCACTCTTTATGAAAGAGGATTTTTTTTCAAAATGTATTGGAAAGTAGTGTCTGAAAGCCCTCACCCTTTTTATGGGTTGAAATAAAGTTTATGCTGGCAGATGCTGTGCTTTGTTGCAGTGGGGAGAAGCATCTTTATGGTGATGGGAAGGTAATTGTTTCTTTGTGACAGCCATGGAATATAAGGTAGGATGGTTTATTTTGGTAATGTAGTAAACTTTTTTCTAAATATTGTTTAGCATCTCCAGATTTCGGTGGTGATTGTTTGATTGGTCAAGTTGCATAAATGCTTTTGGAGCACACTTTACYGTTTTGTTTAGGAAAATAGTAGTCATGATAATTTGGAGCTAATTCATAATAAAAGGTTTCTGGGTAGAGTGTTACCATTTCTCCTGCAGGTTTGTTCTTTGGGAAGGATTAGTGGTGGTGTGAAATACGACTTGTTAGCCAATAAAAGTCTCTGTGGGACACGGTGTGTATGTCCTGGGGAAAGTTGGCTTTATGGTGTGACTGTGGGCACCTGAACTTGTTCATTAGTGCAGCAAAGGCCAAATCCCTGCAGTTCGACACYGAGTGTTTGTAATGCACAGGAAGAGTTTGAGGGACTGTAATGTGAAGGCTCCTTTGGCTGCTGTTTCAGCATATATGTTATGATAAATGTAAGGAAGCAGGACCCTTGCTGTTCAAAATACCTGGATTCTGGTTCAAGAAGGAGGAGAAAAAGGCTGTACATAAGGACAAAACTGAGTTGTGTTCAGTCATTTGGTGATACACACATGCTCTTCTGTTAGTGAGTGGAGAGAAAGTTAATTTTAAATCCAGTGACTTTTAATTTATTTAATCGTTTTCTGGTAGGCAGGATGCAGAAATAGCCTGGGGTTTTTTCCTCTTTAGCTAAGAATGGGAAACTCTAATGTGAAAGATTTTAATTTATTTTAATGATGGGGAGAATATTTGGCTTTTATTCATGGAATCCTGTACCTAGCTTTTACCTCAGCCTTGGGCAMGCTTCCAGTAAAGGAGCTGTTAATCTCTGCTATTAATACTATTTTTCATTTGTCTTTTGGAGACCTAGTTATCTCGAGAAACTTGTCTGTCCTCAAGGTTCACTTTCATTTGGCATTTTCCTTTCTTCACAGATTTTTCTTCCCCCCAACTTTATCTCTCCATGAAGTGATCTATATTAAATTAGTCTGTATGAATAGACTGGTAAAAAGTCTACAACCTATAGCTTGGTTTGATATGGCATATTTGCAAAAGGCAAATAAATTACCTGAGAAGGAAGGCTGTGTTTACACCGAAGTTCAATCAAACTGCTGCGCATGTGTACCGTGTTTCATTAGGTAGGATAATTGTAATTACAGAGGCAKTGTTGGATCAGATCTCTGGGCTGTTTGTTATTCCAGGTGGGCTGTACCCATCTCTCTTAGGTGGCACRTTGACAGACAGCTTCCTGATGCAGTAGAAGCACCTGCTGCAAGGGCAGTGCTCAGACACTTACCTTGCTTGTCTTTGGCAAGCTCAATGTAATTTTTTATCATGTCAGTCAGCACTGAACAGGCTAAGTAATGGAGATATTTTCCATTTTAGATGGTTAGCACAAGCACCYTGGATACTTTGCAGTCTGTGTTTTCAGAGTGGTCAGTGCTGGCCTATTCTTTGACTTGAGCACCATTAATGAACAAATTTCAGTTTAGTTTGTTTTGTATTTGAAATAAGCGAATGCTTTCACCGAGGCATTTACTGAGGTTGGCTGTGCACTGTCTCTTTCTACACACAGCTAGAGATGATGGATTTGAGTTGGTGTGATATGGCCTTGCGTGTTTCTAGCCTTTGAACATCATTGAATAATCTGTTTTCTAGCATGCATGAAGGTCTTTTGCAGCAAGYTTCATTTATTAAGAATAGTAGCTGAAAATAAACCTAGAGTTACTTTTAATAATGTGAGTGTTTAAAGATGTTCCTTAACTGTCCTCAGAATCACTGTGGTTGGAAAGTTTCTATGGAGAATGTGCTGTCCAGCCCCCCGCTTCTCAAAACCTGTCAGCTTTTAATCATATGGAAAGAGTTCAAAATAATGTCTGTGCCAAACTATGCCTGAGTTTATAAGGGAAGGTAATAGATTTCAGGTTGTCATAAATCTGATGCAATAAAACAACTCTCTTAGCTGCTCCTCATAGGTTACTTCACCGTTTTCTGTCTTAGGGGGGAAATCAAGAGATGCACTGACGAAAGTCAATATTGATCCAGCAGATCTTGTAGGAGTTGTACTGTCTTAGAGTTTCCTTAGTGGAATTTTTTTTTTTTTTTGTGCACACAATTGTGTGTGAGAAAAAATGAAAATCCTGGTAAATGCACTTGTGAGATTGTCCTACCTTTACTGCTAATTAAATGAAATGCCTTAAAAACATAATGATTATTGGTTTAAAATGGATAATGGTTATTTCAAATAAATTAAATAGACAAAGCATAAACCACTTACAAATACATWTTTGTTCTGCCTACGCTGTGCTGGACAACAGGAGAAAATACTTAATTTCCTATATGAAGCTTTGCAAAAATATGTTTTATAACCTTTCCTAGTTAAAAGTTACATATTACAAGTTAAAAACCATCACCTTTGTCCTGGTTATCATGTCTTTTGTGTTGGCTTATTTATATTCACTTGATTGTTTTTATATTATGAGGTGTGTTAATACTCTTCTTATCTGTAGCAAAATTCTTCAGTATGAAAATATAAATTTACTTACTTCCTGTTAATGCATTTTTGTATGATTTTTCCTCCTAGAATAATATTAATTAATATGTAAAAAGCACCTAAACAAATACATTTTGAAGGCATAGATACTGAGCAAGTCGGGAAGGCATTAAGAAAACTTGCTTGGTTTTCGCCCTTTTCTGTACTGACCATGGAATGAAATCCATCATTCCCGGGATCAAATAGAGTTTACCACCCGGATTAGGAGTGAACAKGTTGCAAGAGAGGGTAGGGAGAGCTGAATGAGCTGCAGGGAGTGGCTGTGTTGTGCTTTAAAAGCACTGTTGTAGACGCTTTATCAGGCAGAGGTAGCAAGTTCCARCCTTTGGATATCGAACTTGGGCTTTGCCCTTTGACTTCTTCCCACTGGTTTGCAGCCAGTTGTGCTTTCCACCTGAGCTGGCAGCCTTAATTGAATCCCAGACATGGTCTAGAGCTGGTTTACTGCTTGGGTCTCCAGGATTTGTCAGTTTTGGTGCGGACTAAACCACCCTAGTGTTGCGTGTCCTGTGGGGCTGTGCCTCAACTCRCTCTGTGTGTGGCAAGATCAGCAATTCTTTGTGCAGTTCGTGCACATGGACATTGTCACGAATGAGAAGATAGAGGAGATGTTAATGGGAATGATTTTGTCTCCATCTAAAATAAATAACCTGACTAAGGTTCGGAAAAGTTTATTTTAGTATTAGTTTTATGTGAGAGAGCTCAGCCCAGATGTCTGCTTTGTTAAGGCTGCAGAGAAAACCTGTAAAGGGATTGGTTGTAGCCTCCTGCTGCTGTGGGTTACTCTCTTGCAATCACAACACATAAACTCAAAGCTGGTGTAATGTATTTAGTATCTGCACAATATAATAGATAATTAAATACTTGACAGTTTATATAGGCTCAAAAAAGAACTGCAACAGGAACAGACTGTTCCTTTTCAGATGTTTACTCTTCCTTTGTAAGTCTTCTCAAAKAATTTTAAAAAGGGCCTCAAAAAGGGATTTCTTATATGTAGAAATGAGCAGCAAGCACAGGCTATTTTGAGTGCTCAAGCAATTCCAGTATTGTGGAGTTTGCTTCTCTGGATTGCAGCTGCTGGAGTATTAGGCTGCATTATCCCGGTCCTGCAGTTGCTCACGTTACTGCGTGTCTCAGCAAGCAGGGAGTGGAGGGATAACCTCATCCCTTTCCTCTGCCTGTGAAGGTGGGGTGCTGGYTGATGGGACATGAACTGCTTTTCTGTCAAATTAGGTCAGATGTGCTCTTACTGCTATGGCTTAGCCAAGTTAAGAGGTTTTAGTTTGAGCTCTCTGCTCCGTCCTTCCCTACCATTATTGCATCCCTGCTCAGAGTCAGCATGTCTGCCTGTGCAGCCAYTGGCAAGGTAATCTTTTTTGAGAAAATCTGGGTGAAATTATGCTCTGTAACTGTACAAAATGATTTTGACACAATTTAGGAGAAAGCTTTGTGCTAGCTGATACTTAGCCTAAATTTAAGCTAATGTATTTAAACAGGTAATTTATCAGGGAGGAGAGCCCCTGCTAAAGGAGTGTGAATGAGCAGGTGAAAGTGGGAATCTCATCTTGCTGTCMAGAGTTGCATAGAGTTATAGGATATCCTGAGCTGGAAGGGTCCCACAAGAATCATGAAGTCCAGCCCCTGGYCCTGCACAGGACACYCCAAGAACCACACCATGTGCTCTTTTAAACTTGATAACTTGTGTTGTACTCAAACAACTTTCAGAAAGAAAAGCCCTGTGTGCCTGAGACAGCCAGAGCACATTTGTATTCTGTCATTTCCCTTAGATTAATCTCTTTGCATGTAAAATTTATAAATTGGCGTCCTCTATATCTTTCTTGGATTTCAATTCCATGCTAATAAACATTTTGCTATTATGATTTCTCCAAGTCAGCAGAACCATTTAACATCCAGCATTTCTCCATGACTGGAACTAGGTCATTGCCCCCTCAGTCTTCTTTATGAAGAGATTGGATTAAATTCTTGACTTCGTTCAAGGTGACTTTGTGGGGACTTGATTGATTTTTGAGGGTTTATTTTGCAGTACTTCTTCACATTTTGCACTTCTTCAGCATTCTTTCATAAGGATATTAGGTTTGCATCAGTATTCTTCCTTAATTACCTATGTAATATAGGTACTGGATTACAGGATTTTTTCACAGAAAATACTGCTACAAATAGGAAGGGCATATTGCTGCCAGACTGTAAATATGTATTTGATAAAGGCATGAAAAAATAATATTCCTTGAGATTCTGTTATCTTGTCATGACRTCTCTCTTTCTACACAGTATTTATGCCTGTAATTGCATTTTCTTGTTTTAGCCTAATGATCAACTGAACTTTTGGAATCCCACCTATTGATATTCCTTATTTTCACCTGGTATATTAACCTTAAGTAACGACATCTCCTAGGGACCAGCATTTCTTGGCATGACTGTGTTTGGTTACTTGAAACAAAAGTCTAATCAAGCTGAAGCAATCAGATTTTCAYTGCATGAAAGATTTATTCTCTGAGTGCCTAAACTAAAAAGAGTTTGTCAATTCATAATTTGGAAAGAGAGTGTTTGGAATAACTGTAAAATAACTTAGTGTAGTAGCTAGCAGAATAAATCTGTTTAGTATAATGTTGTTGCATCCCACTGCAGGGATTTAGGTCAAATTAATACTATTCTGTAGGGAATAAACACTTATGCATGAAATCTGTGAAATAATGTAGCTTTTTTTAATGGCTAACTTAATTTTTCTGGATGTAGAAAATAAAATAATGATGTGTCTGAAGTTCAGATAGGAATATTCTTTCCGTAGATTTACAAGTTTTATTTTAATTAAGGGTTGTGTATTTCTCTTACAAGAGGGGAACAAATTAAGGAAGGTAAATTCATTTACATTCAAAGAAACACATCTTCAGAGTATTTGAGTCTTTATTAAAGGCAACAGAGTTGCTCTGTAGATCAGCACAAGAGAAGSCTTGGCTTGCTTCAGCTGAAAGTAAAGTAAATTTTTACCAGATTCCATGAAGCGAGAACTAATTAAATGAGTAGGTATCTTTAGATGATTTGTCAATAAATTGTGCATGTTTTGCATCATGTTTAAAACTKAAAAGTTCCCTTGGTTTAATTTTATGAAAATTTTGTATTTTCTTGGCTGTGAATTTCTAATAAGAAATCATATGTCACTGTTGAAAATCATGTTGTTCTTTAGATTTTTCATTTTTTATGGGAATTCTATTTTTTTTTTTCCTTTGGTGTTTGCTCAGCAACTTAATACCAAGTAAGTGCCACCATGGAAGGCATTAAATTTTTCATTATGAGAGAACATGTGGTGAAATTTTATTGTTTAAAAAACAGAGACCTTTGAAATCCTGAATAGACTAGCGGGRAATTTTTGATCTATGTTGGTTTTTTAGCTGAAAAACATGGAAAAGGATATGGAGTTATGTTTCTGCCCAACTATCACGAATTTCACGCCTGATGGAATAGAATGACTTGAAGGAGTGAATGACCAGAGGAAATCTATGATCCTTTGCTTTCAGTGTGAATCTTTTATGTCTCTGAGTCTTTAATATTTTCTAAAACTAAAAGCAGAATTAAGTGAATACTTGATTCTGGGTCAAAACCACAGTGCATTGTCCTWCAGCCCTGCAATAACTAGCAGCCCAGACCATGATGCAAGAGCTTTATACAAAATAATTATTTCAACATTTTCTGCTGAAATTTGTTCAAACAAACATCTGAACAGCTGCTAGGGTGAAGTATTCACAGGGATTGAGCAAGACTAGAGAACTCTGCAAATCTCTGAAGCTGCAGTCAGAATTGGAGGTCCTTCATCCCACTGCTCATTGATGTATTCCTGCCTCCTAGTCAGACGTCCTTGCTATTCCCTGGAAGTGATGCTGCTTCTAGCCACTGACATCTGGCTGATGGACAGCAGACAGCTGTATTCCATGGCAGCAATTCTGAAGTGCATTTTTTTTTTCTTGGAGTTTGTTTTGTTTATTTGGTTTTTTTGGTGGCTTTTGGTGTGGGTTTTTTTTTGTGTGTTTAGTTTTTGATTTTTTTTTCTTGTTTTGTTTTGGTTTTTTTTGTGACTTCAACACAGAGAATGGCTGAAAGAGAATAGAAAAGCCATGATATTCTAATGAAGTTTGCAGCTACTATGGGATCTGAGAATTTGGGTTGAGTCTGCCTTTTTTTTTTTTCTTTTTGGCAGAGCTGTTACTGTGAAGGTGGCAGCATAGATGATTCTTTTTATTAGTTTTCTTATTTCTTTATGAACTCAGATTGTGCCATAAAGGTAAGTATTCAGAGCCATGTTTCAAAGACAAAACAAAGATAGTTGACTTTTAAGAATCAAGTGTCCAAATGAACAGAAAGTCATTGCTAACAGTCTAGTTATTAGCTCTTAAAAAAAACCTGTGTTGTTTATGTATTTGTGTCATAAATGGCATGTTCTGCTGCCATTGTAAAACTTCCTGGAGCAGATTTTTTTTTTYYYYWYMMMTRATWGAWWGWRGKRRGAWKRTKKTKKTKTTTTTTTTTCCTTTTTTTTCTTSCTTTGAAATCTACAGCAGATTTATTAATTAATGTTTTTGTAACAACACCATTTCATATATTGCTTAATAGGTAAGCAGGACTTCCCGCAGTGCATAAAACAAGTCTCTTTTGCCAGACTGCGACTTGAAACAGTTCTTCCATAAGATATTTTAAAAAATTTAATTTTTTTAAAGTTCTTTTTTCCTCTCTTTATGCGTGTATTTGTTTGCTTTCTGCTGTTTGCCYAGAGTGGTGATGCTAACGCAGCACACTGTGCATTAAGGCTTCGGAGAGCTAAAGTGTGAAGCTCAGCCTTSAGCTAAACATCACCACTGAGCTAATCTACACTTTACACCGATCCATCACGAATATTTACAAGTAGGGAGAGTGCAGTTCAGAATTAAACAGCATATGGGTACAGTTATCCCTGTTAAAATGGCCAGCGTGCCTGGTATTGTGTGTGGAAGATAACAGGGACAGGTGGTAATCTGTCTTCTCTGAGCACAGACAGCTGGTATTTTCCTTGGGCGTCAGTGCTGCTTTTCTGTAGGGTCTCACCTACCAGCTGATATCCTGCTTGTTAGAACAATACCAAGTGTGGGTTAACCCTTTGATCTACTTCTGTGGGATTTCCAAAGTGGGGAGTAGCAAGTTACCTGTGCCTAAGCTTGGTCATTTTATATTTCTAGTAATAGAGCTGTGTTCATCTTGGCTTTGGGGCCTCTTTACATGCATTGCTGTGATGGTGTTTATCAGTAGATGGTAGATAAAAATCCTAAGTTTATAATTTATGTAGGTTTTTTGTCTTAAATGTCTGATAATGTTCCATACTGAAGGAAAGCTTGAGAATCAATCCTCTTTCATTTAGTTCAGGAGAACCTGAGGGTCATATGGAAAAGAAATAAAACACAATTATTTTGTAACCTCAGTTGTATTTACTTCCAGCCATATTGCTTAATATTCAGCTATGTGTAACTTCTTTCTGAACACATTAATTTGGTTCCCAGCATGGGTGTGTGTTGCTTTTTTTTTTTTTTTCCTAAGGAGAACTTTATTACTCAGAGTTGTTTTTTCTCTTAAATGTTTAGCAACGGTCTAGGTTGTGGGGTAACCAATTATTGATGCTTCATGAAGGGCAGCAGGCACTTCTGCTTCTGGGCCCTGGCCAGTGGGAGCCACATTTGTCCATCTCTGCATGTGGCTGTGTTCAATTAATCTAAAGCTGGCTTGGTTTATCAATTATTTCATCACACCAATGTTRTGGTTGGAGCCCCACACAAGCTCAGGTAATGCTGAGCTGCAGCTACAGGACATAGCAGGGYGGGTAAGGAGTGGCAGGAAACTCTAGGAATTACCATCACAGAAGTGGTCTTTAAAGCCAYGTCTGTGAGATCAGCTAACATCAGTCCTGCTGGAAGGAAGGGAAAAAGGAACACTTTCTGAAAGGATGGATGGGAAAGGGTGATGTGAGGGGACTCCAGGGACCGCAAAGTCCAAGGGASGCTGGTGTTCAGACACTTTCCTTTTTATCCTCAACTACAAATAATTTGATGTCTTTATCTAGATGGACCAGTAGTGGTGGTGCTTGTTTTAGAAACCATATTTATGCTTGAATTTTTATTTTTTTTTTTACTATTAATAAAAATGATTGTAATAAACTTGAAGTTAAAAATCCACTCCACATTTGAAGCAACAGCAGAAGGTTTCTGTCCAGAAGAGGGGCATGAGCTTTGTGCAATTGTAGTTTAGCAGAGTTCTGTTGGGGCTTGAATTTCCAGTGAAGGTGAGACAGACAAAATCAGAAATTCTGCAGAAATTTTGGCRTATTAACTTTAGAACCAGAAACCTTCATATCAATCAAAGAAATGGCCTCRACTTTGAAGTCTTCATGAGCTGCCACATGTAGTCCCCCCAGAAAAGCTGAAAAAGGTGTTTTGATGGCTTTGCTAGAGTGAAATGATTACCTAGAGAGTCTGTAATAGAGGAGATGAAATGAAATTGCTTTGCAAAGTTAACAAAATTTACCAGCAGTTTGTCTGGTTAGTTGTTATTTGCTAAAACTTTGTGTTTTTAAACTAAGGGTAGAAGAAACATCAGATAAAAGAACCGTTGCAACTAACCTTCAATGTAAAAGCCACTGTGGATAAGATTTTCTCCTAAACAAGTTATGTTAGAAAATGTCAACATTATTTTCAAGTTTAGGTATGGATTTCTGATTTTTCAAGTTAACCTTTTGAAGATATTACCAAAGACAGATTTTCATTTCTATTTATATATAACTTTATTACAAATCATCTTGGAATAAAAAGAATATATATAAAAAACCTTATTTGATTAAATAAGTAGAAACACTGGGGTTTGTAGATGACTCTTTTTTTTTAAAATTCATGTCACCAAAGAGTAATTTTTGCTTTTCAAACATGCTCAAATTAAAGTTTCAGCATAGAGTATTGTCTAGGGTGGTTTTATACTATAGCTTTTAGGTTACTTATTGGAAACATTAGGTTTTTTGCATGTATGTATCTAGGCAGCACATGACCACCCAGAAAGGCATGAACAGAACTTTGAGGAACTTCTGTTCTAATGGTTTTCACTTGACTTGAATTGGTTCATCTTGTTAATTGTATGTGTCCTTGGAGAGCGGCCTCTTTTCTTTTTTCTGTCTGATTACTGCACCCAGATCCACATTTAACAGGTATTCCCTAAGCAGAAAAGTAAGACARTCTGTACTGTTCTGTCCATGTGTTTTTCACCCATACAGGGATGATCAGGTACAATCATGAAAACTCTCCTTTTCCGTTTCTAAAAGTTGCATGAGAAACATCTCATTTTATGTCTAGACTCCCAGGATAAACTCTGATTGATTTTAATGTCCAATATTTCATGAGTCAGTGCACTTAGATAATGTTCACTGCTGCTTGAAAGCTGGGTTTTGGCCTTAAAAGGGAGACTATAATGAAAGCAGTGGTTCATAGATTTAGTCTTTTATGCTTTGTTAGGTGCAAAAAGTCAAGCTTGGAATTTATCAAATGAAGCACAGCAAACTAGTAAAAATAATAATAATACAACCATCCCCCCCAATTTTAAGACCCCCGCATCTATCAGATCTTGTGTGAGGAGTTAAAATACATTATAAATAGAAAATGTCTGAAATTGGTTTGGTGTATATTGCTTTATTTTTTAGCTCTGATTTGAAATGTGTCTGGTTTTGTTAATGTCTTCTTTTCATTTCTCATTTAAACTCACTGCCTTCTAAAGAAGCCTGAGCTTTGTGCCGCTGTAGCTTTCTTTTCATTATGTAAAACTCACTGCACCTCAGAACTCATGTGGCACGAAAAGTAATAATTGGAAGAGCATGTTGAAATCTGCAGTCTGACATTCTGGGCAGTTTCACTGAAAGAGAGCAAAGGAAATGTGAATATTATTTTGAAGTGGTCATGAGTGAACTGATCTTTTTTAGTTGTTATTATTTATTTATTTTAAATGAATAAAAAAAATAAACATCTCTGACCCTTTCTTATAACAGTCTGATTAGATATATGGTCCCTGAGGATGTGCTGACATATGGCATGAGCTTTGACCACTGAGCTGCTGAAGGTAAATAAAGTACACTTTCAAATATTGCTGTATTTGGAAAGCATCACTCTCCTTTTCTTGTAAAAAATGTATCTTTAACATGTAAAACTAGACAGTTGTAGTTTATGAATACAGTGATAAAACAGTATCTAAAATGACATGTTTCATGTTCTCCTGTGCAGCTTCTTCTGCCATGGAAGATTTTAGTGAACATGTACATTCATGAAAGGGCTTTGGTGTAAAAAGGAGGTTATACCCAGGGTTTGTGTGCTGAGTTCAGGGGTGCATTCATAAAACCCTTTGGTGTGAACCCCACTCTGAGCTGCCTTTCTGCAGAAAGATGGGAACTAAGGCACATGGCAGTAAAGTCCACTGTGGAATTCAGGCTCTTGGAAAATGACAAGTCCTTGTGTAAATCAGATCTTTAATTGTATGAGTGAAATGACTGTCTGGTAATATTTTTCTTCTGAATCATTTAGCCATTATTCTCTCTGGGTGCGAAAGGGATTTATATTCCAAAATAAATGAAATTTGTGATTTCCCTGCAGTAGAGCAAAGCTATAGAGTATTCCAAGTAAGTTTTATACATGGACTGATCATCTAGGATACCTGGCAAATCATTAAGGCTTTCATGAGGTGTCTGCATCAGAGAAATGAAGCCATTGTCAGTGACAAGCTTTATGCTACTCCTATCCATAACAAGTTGCTTAATGTATTCCATTTTAATTGTTATCTTGGAGTCAATCGTGATCTCACACTACAGCTACTGACAGGAATCATCAGTTATGTGCACAGTGTTTGGCAAAATTGCAAATTCTCAATATATCTCTCTTCAATGGCAGCAATGTTTAGCAGCTCATTAGCTTTTGGGCTCTACCTTCTGGTCAGCAGATACTGGGGGAGACAGACAGCCAGGTTGATTTGCAGRCATCTATTAGTCAAGATGAGCACTGCAGTATAACTGGAAGGAAACACAATAGAATAAAATAGCATTTAGAGTAGAATTCCATTAGCTGGAAGAAAAAAAAATAAAATGGGACTAAAGAAGAAAAAAGGTGACTTTTTTTTTTTTTACTTAGTAATCTTTCTCAGATGGAATGCTTTACTGCCAAGTTTGATGGTTTTGATTCTGAATTTAAAAACGGTCCATTTAATCAGTTTGTATTTTAGCAAAAGTGAACATACAGCTGGAAACTGTGCTGCTTGCTTCTGTCTGAATGGGAGTACTTCCAGGGAAACGTAATATCAGAAATCGGTCCCACGTGTAATATACTGCAGGTACTGTGTAATGTGTTGTCCCTGGTTAGAGTTTCAGAGCTTTTGTTCAGATTTGATGACTTAATATCACTTTGAAGAGGGTAGATTGGAATAGAATGCACAGCATTGGAAAGTCACCATCAATATTTTCYAGTATTGAACAGCTGAACTAGTGAGAAGAGGCTTCAATAATTCAGTGAAATAGCASGGTCAGTAGAGTTATTACTGAGAGACAATTGGAAAGTGGACATCAGGTTGGGATGTTATCACTGTAAATGTGGGAAAACTGTTCAATTTCAGAAGAGATTATGCCTGGAGGCTCAGRAGGATCTTATCCATGTCTGTAGATACCTGATGGAAAGGACTTTATGGGTAAGAGCAACTCAAWCTCTTCTCAGTAGTGCCCAGTGACAGGAAAACAGACAAAGGGCACAAAACCACACAAAATTCCATCTGAGCAGAGCTCACTCTTCTGCTGTGAGGAGGAATAGTTTGTTGGAGAAGTTGTGAAGTCTCTGTGAAGAAACTCAAAACCTGACAGGACATGGTTGACCTGAGCACACTGTTCTAGCTGACCATGCTTGCTCAGGTGGGTCCCCTTCCACCCTCAATGACTCTTAGCATTGTAGAGCTATTTTAACGTCTGTGATATTTGCATCATTCCTTTAGCTGGATATTCATTGGGTATTTCCAGTAGAGACTAATAAATCTTCAAAAGCTGCATTTGTTTGAGCAAGTTAAATATTCTTTTGTTCTATTCAGTTTGTCCATTTTAGGTGGGAAGTTGCACTCTAGCCATTGTGCCTGATTTATTACTTCAAGGCCTGGGCTAAATGAATAAATTAAATATTCCTGATTTCTGGTGCCCAGGTGTTAAAGTTGTACATTAAGTGCTCTAGTAATTTGCATTAATTTGCAGGCTATCATCAGTGAAACACCAAATATTTAAGTAGCAATTTTGCTAAATGTTGAAGCTCATTCTCCTGTCACTTGGAAATCAAAAAGTTCCAAGTATGTGAAAATTCCTAATAAGTAAGTACCCAAGTCTTTTGCTGAGCAGGATCAAATTGCTAAATGAGATCATGAAAACTAGCACTGAGCCGCTTTGCTGAGAAATTCCTCCTGTACAATTATGGTTTAGATGGATTTCATTTTTAATTACACAGAGGAAGAATTCATTGTTCTACCTCTGTTAYGAATAAATAGAACATAAGATACATAAGATTTAATTCAGACTCTTATCTCTTCATTTTTATTTAAAAGCRATTTTCAATGAATTTATTAATGTAATGTACTCTGTGATAGTCATCATCAAGTCTGACATGTTTYTAAAAATAGGTTGTAGCTTTTGGTGATAATATCAATGACATTGTGTGAAATGCAATAAAGTCTTGGAACTCTTGTTTTGCAAATGTTATTAGGAAATTTTCTTAATGACTGCCACAGCATGTCAAACTTTTTTTTTTTTTTCTCTCCAAAGGGCTACCTCTAGCTAAAAAATTAAATTTACTGTTTCTTTTTTTTTTTTTAAATTGACTTAATGCTGATATTAAGCAAGCACTAAACTAAAAAGTAAACCATAATAAAACCTAGTATCTGWTTACAGATTTCAGAGATAATTAGGGTCACTGTTTATCTTCTTATTTTTTACAACATTTCACTCTTCTTTTAAATAAATCCTATTATTAATATTTATGAACTAGAAATATTACCCCTCTTTTGTCTCCTGAATGCTTATAACTGTTATTTTCCAAAGAGGAGTGAAATAGTACTGCTGACTTTCTGAAAAATCAGTTTTATATAATGAGAATTTTGGGACACTGTGAAAAAAAGTGTGTAGATGGACGTCTCTTTTAAAAAGGGGTTTGATTCAGTAGAAACATAATGATAATTTTGCAGATCTTTTAGAAAAACAGTACTGTAAAAGTAAAAATATTTTGCTTCAGACTGGGTGGAGGTTTAAGGTTATCCAACGAGTACTGAAGCCAACAGAGGATAAGGAAAAGGAAACCAATTATTTGTACTAGTTTTATAAATCTCCCTTTATTGCCTAACCTTTTCAAACAAGAAATGGATTTATCCTCTGTGGAGACAGTAGTATAAATAATGTCATTCTCTGGCTAGAAATGGCTCTGAAATCCTTTGATCTGATATAGGGTTGCTTAATACTAAGTACATCCTGTTCTACTATGTGCACTCTAACTAGATTTTAAAAAAAAATCGAGCTCTAAAAATTCTGGTCAATAAATATGTTATATTTAGAGCAATTTAATATTTATAACATGGTACAGTTAGTAGGTATGTTTAATTTTTAATGATGCTTTCTTGATGTTTTGAACTTTTTCTTGAAACCTGATTTACTTTTCCTGAGCTTGGTMGATCTTTAAGAGAAAGATCAATTAATAGGAAGAGTGTTTAGTCTATAAAGGTTGGCCTAGTGACTAGAAAAAAGGTAAATATTTTCTGTGCTCCATTTTTAAAATGTTGATAAGCAGTATTCACTTCCCCTTGGATGTGGCCGTCAACTATTGAATTTATTTATTTATTTATTTATTTATTTATTTATTTATTTATTGTTAAACCAGTACTGGGGGAGGGGGACAATGCAGACAAGGGAAAAACTGACAGAATGAGAGAAGGAAAACAAGCATGAAAATGGCCATCACAGAGGGGAAATTGGGCTATCACAGAAGTTATTAGAGGAGACATTTGATGTGTCTAATTTACTAAAGGTACGGTTGAAGAAATGATGGCTCGTGTGTCTCCTACGTATTGGAAGGCAGGAGCCAATTCATGCCTGTCAGGCTAACATTTTACAGGTTTAAATAATTTCTGTGGAACAATGTCTCTCCCCCTCAACAAGAATTTTGTTTTGTGGTGAATTCKAACTAGTTTCTAGATTCTGCTGTTTCATTATTTGAAAACATCTTTTYAAAAACGAGTCCTTTAACAAAAGGTTTTTTGTCTTCACTGCAATATTCTCAACATTTCTTCTTTTTCAGAGTATTGTGTTGAACACGAGGCAGGGTTTCCCTTCTGTTCTGATAATGAATGCCACTGCAAGGTTGCACTTTAATGAAGTGGAGCTGGTTGATCAGCTCTCCATGACGYGCAGAAATGACTGTCACTTCTCATGGCCATCAAGTCCTGACACAGCTCTGGGTGCGAGCTCTTGTCACAGGGAGCTTCTGAGATTCCGTGCTGACTTGATGCCTCTGGGTCCTGAGGATCTTGCTGCAGTATCGACGCTGTGTGTTAGGTTTTCATAGCAGCAATTAACCTAAAATACATCTATGACATTACCTTAAATACTGATTGATACAGGAAGCAGTTTCCACTCTAATGATACAACTGTTATTGGAAGGGAGAATATTGCAAAAGAAAGAGTAAAACAAGAAAGCAAATATTGATGAAGKTCCCTATTTTATTTATTTCTCTCTCCTGTTAGATTACATACAAAATACAAACACTGGTTCTGAGGTTTCACATAACAGATTTCTACCATATTTTAAATTTAATAATATAGAATAATTTTTCCTAGACTTTCRGTATTGAAAAAATATCCTTTGCAATTGTGAAAATTTGGTCAGTCAATCCTAGTTTTTTGGTTTGATTGGTCTGGCACATCACATTTTGAAACTTGAGAACAATCTGTATAGTTTTTTTGTGTGGTTTGTTTTGTTTGATTTTTGTGTATTTTTTCCTATTTTTTTAACCAGCTGATAAGAGGAGGAAGCATTGTCTTCTGAGATCAAAAAAAACAGAAGGATGATTATATGTGAAGTCAGGAGAAATAATAAGAAWTATTTACCAGTACCGTGGATGATTGAGGGGGATTCAGTGAAGTAGAGCAGCGCTCAGGAGGTTCAGGGCCCCACTGTTAATATCACTTTGCCTAATTATTTCATGTGTATTTAGGAATGATACTTTGTCAAAGGCTTATTAGTGCAGCTGTTTTGAAGATAAACTTGAACTTAATTTTTTGTAGTCTTCTTACAGCAAATTAAAGAAAAATCAATGTCACATATCAGTGTTTTTCTTTTCAAATACATTTGAAACACACTTAAACCCAAAAACCCGTTCTCGCTTTTTTTTGTGGAAGCTGCACCCTAGCTGGACTCTTGGCACATTTAGGATTTGGACTCATGGGGGGTTTATAAGTGTTTTACAGTCACGCATATGCACTTGCTAAGCTCTGTTTACTTTTAAAAGTAGGATTTGAAGCCGACTTAACTGAATAAATCCAGTATCCCAGCTGAATATTTGTACTGGTTTCAAACTGCCTATGTCAGCTTGGTTTATTTCTGTGTATTTATGGACACGTGTTAAAATATACAAGTCAGTGGTAGAGCCATTAAAACGTGTCAACATGTGAAGCTGAACTGATTTATTMAAACACTCCTGCTCTGTATGTGGACCAGACTGCTGTTTCTTTAAGGATATTTTTTGGACAACTCCCCCCTGTACCACTTGTCTCCCTTCCCACCCTTCAATCTTTGCTGGCAGTACCAGAACTGAGAATGAAATAAAGAATTTAAATATGCACTTGTCGACATATTTTTGTCGTAATGTTCAGGTAGGAAAATAAAAAAGTCATCCATTCATTAACCAGCAAAGAAATTAGGGCTTTTTTTTCAGGATGCATACCTGAGTTCATTCTATACATTTTTGAGAACTGGCTACCTTGCCAAAGTGACCTYTTTTGGACTAAAATTAAATATTTATCTGTTTTATGAAGGCTTATGTGGTAATACTGATATAATTTCAAGAGCCACAGCTATGCGTAACTGGACTTTCGGAGTCCTTGTGGTTAAAATTGGAATTGCTGTGTCTTCTGGTTTTCRCGTTTTCCTGGAGCTCTGGTCACATTTCTGGCAACGAAAGCCTAGAAATAATAGCCTTACACTTTTCAGATTCCCACAGGCCTCTGCTTGCTTCCATGGACTGTTTTTCTTGTGAGCAGGAATTCTTTACGCTGGCAGGATATGAGGCAAGGCCAGTAGCTGCTCTTGTTCTGTTTTTGAAAGATTATTTTTTATTACTTAATTTATTTCTGTGTTTCTTACAGATAGAAATGTTATGGTAGTCTTGATTTACAGGCAGGGTTAGCAGTCTTCCTGTAACTCTTACTCCTCTGAGTAGTATCAGTAAAATCATCTGGATTGTTTTGTGACAGAAGCATGTGCCTGTGGTGAGAGCTTTTGTAGTGCTGCTCCCATGACAGCCCAGGTAATAAAGACTGAATTGCAGCTTTTATGAATTACTGACACTGATTCAACAGCTAATAATGGTTCTGAAATTGGGAGGCTGCAATCACAGTTCTTGAAAGTTTCAGGGTGGTAAAGAACCTTCCATTAAAAAAGCCAAACAACACAAAAAAAAACCTTTTTAAGATTTCTTTGTCCATTACTGAGCTAAAATTGGGCTTGTGTATGTAAAAACACTCAYGGCACAGGAAAAAAGTACTTTCATGCCCATTTGAATGTGGGTTTTTTTTTCCTAGTAAAGTGTTTCATCAGGTCTTGTTTGAAAGTTCCACAATCCTGAACTACTTCAGAAACTAACAGATCCATGTGTTTTTCCTTCAAATGATGCTTTTCTTCCAGAAAAATTAGATGAACCCAAATACACAATAGGCAAGACAAATGGATAARTAGGAGATTAAGAGTGGATTCCCCCACCCTGTATTTCTAGGACCTAATGACTCTGGAAAAAACAGGACATACAYTGAACCATGTCTGAGTTAGCTTAGGGGATGTTGTGGTGGTCAGTTGTCCCTACAACTTCTGCATCAGAAAAAGTAGTAGTAAGGGTGATGGCCAATAATAAACCACCCAGATTTCCCAGGGAGCAGTGGCCACGCTGATGATTTTAAGTTTTTAATTAGATGTTGTTRAAAGAGTCTGTGAGCCGGCTGGATGGTCTGCACAACCTGGGAAATGCCTCACTGCCCTGTTTCTCACTGGGGTCCATGCAGTGGGCATGGTTTGCTTGGTCTGAAACTGAACGAGGCTGCAAGGCACCAAGTCAATCCCTTAAAAAGGGGGGGCGAATAATTTATATCAGTGTAAAATAAATTAATTGGCTAAAAACTGTTAAATGGAAGGTATCATGTTTGAATATAAAGATTTTGTTTCATATGAGGTCACAGCTCAAGTAACAGCACAGTGCCCTGATCTACATCACTTGCSTGCTAAAGTCCTGAGTCCTCTAGTGTTTATCCTTGCTGYATAATGTTTAAAAATTTAACTACTTAAACTGAAGTTAGAGGTGGAGTTTTCTTCCTCTATCCCCAGAAATTAATTATGTTTTATTTTATTTCTGTAAATTTATTCTCCTGAGTTCTCATTTGCTTGAATGGAATTATGGTGGATATTGGTAATTCTAGTCTAATTAAAATTTGGATGATTGAGATGACCAGTGATTTGAACACAATATTATGATAAGACAAATTCCTTCAATTAAATTGTTGATGGAATTGTTGATGTATGAACATCACTTGACCCATGAAGTATGTTATCAGGCATTGTCTGAGTGTATGGATGGTTCAATTTCATTTTTAAAGAACAGTTTACTTGGAGATTTGTAATGTCTGGAAGAAAGCTTATGTATCATTCAGTAACGATAGTTTTCATGTCTTCARAGATCCCTCTAGGTCATCAAATCTGTTAATCAGACAGCAAAGAAAGTACATTTATAATAACAGGAGACAGGATTAAATTAGAAGAATTTTAAGTCAAATATATATTTAATCCCATTTAGGAATTACGCTAATTTATTTTGAGAATTTTATTTTAAACTGATGTTATTAATGAACATATTCTGCTATCTCAAATGCTCAGACAAAAAGTTAATTTTTGGGATTGTTGGGAGGTTTTCTGCAGTATTAGAAAATGCCGTCTGAGAAGATTTGTTCTTTTGCTTTTCGAGAGAATTAGTCAAGAAAAATAKCTTTGGGACACATAATTTTGCAGCTAATACTTTGAGAATAATTACTTTTTTCTTTAATGGCATATAGAGATTTTAACTTTTAAATATAAACTGCTTCTTTAGCAGCCATCCAATGGAAGATATTTCACTGTCTCATTGAGGAATTGTTTTATCACCTACAAATATCTATGAAACATTGTGCATTTAGCTGTAAGACTCCTTTTATAGTAAATCAGTACACAGTGTGTGCATCCAAAGCTTCAGCCGTGACTTTTCTGTCTTGCACCGTTAATTCGAACAGGGACCTGTAGAACCAGCTAAGGCTATAGACTAATGTAGCTAGTTAAGTGAGGTAAACATGTTTTTATTTGAAGAATTTAGATTGAATTATCATGATTTCCTATGGCTGGAGCTTTGATTTCGAAGCATTACAAGAGATTTAATAAATTTTATCCTCTGTTGTCATAAGTCATCCTGTAATCTGGTTTTGAAAAGGACACTTGTTTTTGAATTGTTCCATAGTTGGCTAAACATTGGATTCTTGGCTCTTTATAATCCTTTTCCTTCTTGCCTTTTTTTCTCCCTGAGACTGCTGTCACTGGAGTAACTAATATACATTCTTTATGGCTGATTTCAAAGTCTGTGTACTTTATGCATGATAGGCCTTAGACTTGGTCTGGTTTTCTTCCCTTTTTTTTTGTGTTTCCATTATTCAGAAACTAGATTATTTAAATAAACACCATAGTGAGTAACTCCATCCGGATTTGCATCGACTGCAAATTGACCCAAATAATACTCCCTGCATTTTGTCTCTTTATGACTCCAATTTGTACATTCAGAATCTTACACTTGTGTCCTTTCCAGTTTCTCTTTGAACCAAGTAAATACTATTGTAACTAATGAATCCTCATCTAAAATGCTTCATAATTTTACTAATGCCTGCCTGAAGCCTATAATCCTCCTGGAATCACCAATCTTCTTTTCTTCATGCAAGGTTTTCTTATGAATATGTTGAACATTTTCCAGGCTCATTCCAGTTTTCCCCCTACAGTTCATAGTTAAAGTGAATATGTTTTTTTAACCTCAATGCAGAATATATTCCACCCACATGCCTGRTTTTGTTGATACATTTTTTCAGAGTTTTCAGATTTTCTGCCTTTGTTCTTCAGTGCTTCTACTTTCCTTAATTCCACATCATTTGCAAATGTAATGATCACAGTCCTTCCTTCTTCCAGGGCTTTGTAAGACCCAAATTTGCTGTTCCTCAGGGAGATAATKTTTTCTAGTTTCTGTAACTCATGATTATTATTATTTTTTTAATTGCTATACCTTGTTTTATGCTTCCCCTGACAAGTAGGTTAAGGTATTTAAAAGCATATATATATATGACTGTGTGTATATATTAAGATTCACTGATAAATTGTAACTTTCGTAGCCAAATTCTTGACGTACTTTTTCACTTTCTCGTATTTAATTTGGGTAATTTTAGAAAAATGCCATAAAATTTAAATTGCTTTGGTCTGTARTTCTGACCAATGTCCCTTCTTGGGGGAATATTTTAAACCTTCAGGTCAGCTACAGTAAAATATTACACTAACCAACAGTTTCMACTTAAACTCAGTGCTCATATTAGTGCTGTAATTGTAGGACACTCAGTCAACAGAGTTGCAGTGCAGTTAAAGAAATCAGTGTATTATGCTTTCTGTACACTCATGTGTACTAAAAATGTTCTTTTGAGTAAGGCTTAGAAGTAAAAAGCATAGAAAAAGTTTTAGGGATTCTTTCTTTTTTTTTTTTTTTTTTTTTTGTAAAATTTCATTAAAGAGATTTTTGGATGAAAACTCATAAATGAATTCTTCAGGGTCTGAAATCTGTTGCTGTTGCTTTAAGAAAAGCTTTCAGATCAATTTAAAGTCATATTTATTTGAATATATAGCAAAGTATTCCGCTAAAGCTTTGTGATAATAAATGTTATTGTGAGGATTAAACACAAAAATTTTGACTGCTTTATTGGATGAAAATGTTGGATTAGATGGTGTGCARTTTTGGAAAAAGGGTGCTTTCTAAAAATTTTAAATTTATTTTAGGACACTCAGTAGACGCTGAGGCAAATCCAGTTAGTGTAATATTAGTAGGTTTAATGCTGTACAGCCAAATGCTACATCTGGTTTTGCAGTGTTTTTTTCCAACAGCCAACAAAGGCACTGAAGATGCTCTGTGTGTGTTACATTTAAAGCAGAATTATCACAGGGGTTGTATCTTTTAAAGCAAAATACAAGCCMAAGTGAAGACTCACTCCTTGAGTAGAGATCCCACACCTGAATTTCCTAGAAACAGCAAAGTCTAATTGTCCATCGGCTATGGTTATATTTCCTGTGAGTTTTCAGACAGATCACAAAACATCTACATTTACATACATTGCACAGATGGCACTTTGCAGCACGCCTATTTTGGGCTGGTGTCAGAGCTTATTTGGCACACTTTTAAACTTGTGACCTTTGGCTGCTATCACGGTCTTTGTGTTTTGAGTTGCAGTGATTTCCTTTTTCTTCCTGAAACAACTTCTCATTGTTTCTTCTTTGAACAATGAATGTGTGTCAAGATTTCTGCCTGTAATTTATGTCCTTTTTGCTTGCATTMTAATAATTTGTCTCTTATGCAAGAACACGCTAAATGTGAGGTGTGCTGTAGTAATATTTTTGCTTTAAAAATACCTGTATGTCTCAGCATAAAATTATTACTAGTTGTAATATTAGAAACGTGCAATTGTTATTTCTAGCATTCATGAGGAAAAATATGAAACTTGAATTTCAGAGTCATTGAGGTCAGAGGGCTCTTTGTCCTTCTTCTTGAGTAATGTTTAAGAGGACTGGATTTGCTGAGAAGATACTACATTGTCATATGTGCTCTGGGATATAAGCATATGATCAGAGAAAAGGTTTCAGAGATAATTTTGGTTAAAGTTTTAAATAGAAACTTCCTGGTCAATGAAAGATGCTTTTGAAACTTTTCTCTTAGGGYTGAATTAAAAAGGCTTATGCAAGAAATCTAGAGCCATAGAAACATGGAAAACTGGTTTTATTTTCCTCTCTATAAGGACCCACAGCACTAAAATGTCCATAGCCTTCTGAGGGAGGTGTGGATATCTTAATTTATAGCCTCGGTTCCAGGCACTTCTAAACGACACTTAGGACATTATGTGTGTATAATGGCAGCATTCATTATGGCGTGAGCTTTCATTTTCCGGATTCTCAGCAATTACACAGTTCTGCTAATCCAAATGAGGCCCTGCTTCCCGAGCTCACCGAGGCGATGGCCGCCGTGTGCTCCCCTCGTGTGGCGGTCACACCGAGGTGCCACATCCCCTCCTGTCTGATGGGGGCCGCTTCCAAAATTCCAACTTGTGTCATGTTGGCTGCCTGCTGTGCCAGGTGATATATCAGCAGTGAACAGSCAGCTCTGTATTTCTATGTTTAAAGAGCCCTGAGCGCTGGTTGATGCGGCTCTTTGGTGGCACAAAGCTCAAGGCACACGTGCAGAACTCTTCCAGGGCAAGGCATGGCTTTCTCCTGCTGCTCCCCACTCTTCCCTTGAAAGGATCTCYGTGCTGGGAATCTGGAGCTGGGCCATTGATCTGCAGAGCTCCAGTGTGGCCTCAGCCTGAAGGGCCGTGGGAGCCCTTGGGACGCTCAGCTCCGCTCCAGAGAGCCGCTGGTGTGTGCTTGGCCATGGGTCAGCCACGGCCACCAGGCCACCTGCAGCCATCTACGGCTCCTGAGCAGCATTTAATGCATTACCTGAGAGCATCTCATCCATCGGAATGGATGAACGACTTCAGCTGGGAGATGACCAAATGACTGACTTTAGAGCGAGTTTGGTTAAAACTTACCTTTTTTTTTCCTTTTGCCAATTTTTATTTCAGATTTGTAAGAGCCTGTAGAGGTAAGGAACAGGGTTAGGCACATTCAGCCATTCTCTCGCCTTGTGACAAGTCCCAGTTCCCAACTTGAGGTTATTTGTATGTTCCTGCYGCTTTGAAAGCCGCCCCTGTGACCAGCCTTGGAGAGCTGGGCCTTTCCTGCCCTTTGCCGGCACCTCAGTTCATTAGCCTCAATTAATCTTCCCAGCAATCCTACACAATTCAGCCAATTAGTGGAGCAAAGCCAACACAGAACAGAAGAGTATTGTTACTCTTTTAAAAACTCTTCCATGCTTTCCACTACCTTATTTGTAATTGTCTTCATATAGAATTTAAGTGTATGTTAAAATAGCTATAGAATGACAGCTCCTTCCTGAACATAAAATGATTGCTACAGGGTAGTGACTACCTAGTAAAATAAGCTAATCTTGAACTTTTTAAAGCTAGTCAGGATAGAGAAAACGGTTCTTCAAAATGCCAAGAATGTAGCATAAAAACTTTTTACCTTACCAGTGAGCAGCTTGAATCCTTCCTTGGCTCGGCCACTGTCAAAAAACTGTTTCATCTGACAGAAGGTGGATAAGGGAAAAGTATCTTTAAAAATCCCTCATATGTTTATCAATGGCTGCAGTCTAATGTGATTTTCCTGTCATCAATAACGTGCATGCTTGATTGTGTTTTGGGTGTTGTTATAATGAATGTGATGCAGTATTTGTGCAGTACTCCAGTTGTATTAACTTTTGCATTGCCACCATATTTATAAGCAAACATTACTGCTGCATTGGTAACTATATTTATAGTGGTAAATACGGTGTGTTTTCTTTCCATTTAGTCACTCATGAGTCATATTTATACTACTGTCTTGAGAAACATAAATATTTTTTTAAATATGTACCTTCAGAATAATTAGCAATATCGAGGTGTTTTCTTTTCACTAGGACCCAAAGTTTCACTGGTTTCCAGAGTTCTCATTATTTCAGGGATGTACTTTCACTCTTTAATTAATTTCTCCTTCTTCAAAGTTCTTCTAATGTTAATTTTGAATTCAGAAAAAAACAGCAGCTTCCTCTGTGGGTTCATCGTGTCCCCAAATTCAGAAGTCTTCAATGATACCTTGTTTGAATAATTAGTGAAAGAGGGAAAATTATTTGTATTYCTTTGCAAAAGTTTATCAGAGATAAGCATTTCTTTGCCACAAGCAAGACACAGTGAAAATAATGGTGTTTAATATAATTTGTAACTCTAAATTCTGATTCTTTTTCACTTCTCTCATCTTCAGTATTCATCTGCTTTACTGGTGACACTTTTTTTCCCTTCTGGAAACCTACATGTTTTGTAGGACTGTCTTAATCTCTGCTTGTGGGTAGCATTTTGGGGGTTTTTGCTTGTGATGTCTTGACTGTGTCTTTAAATCTTTTTCAAAGCAGAGAAAATTTAAGGTCAGACATACCAATATTTGATTGATGTGCCCATTATAAAATTCATCTTTTGTATTTATCTAGCAAAATGGTAATGTTCTAATTATGTTTTAATGTGAATTTGACATGGTGGAATGCTTTAATTATGAAGTTTTGAAATAACCTGGTGGTTCTGTCTGAACTTGCCCCTAGTTTCAAAGTCCAAGTGCTGTTTTGTGCTTTAAAGTGCACAGGTAGTGGTTGATGCAAGAGATGTCAAAGCTCTGAATGCATTTTGCTTTGGGAGGCTGGGACTCCATCTGAAATGTCCTTGATTTTGGTATTTAGTGCTCTGTGGCATTTGGAATCAATGTTCCAGAGAGTCTGGATCCTCTTTCAGAGAACTGTTGTGGGGGTTGAACGATCAGAGGAGGGTTCACTTCAGAAAATAGTCTTTTTTTGAATGTGACAATCTCATGACACTTCCTAAAGAACTTTGGATAGAAACATATGTCAGTGTTGGAAGAAACAGCAGCRGTTTCCAAAAAAGAGCCATTRTAATATTCCTTTTCTAAAGAAGAGRACAAAGGGGCTGACTGRGAATATCCCAATCCTCCTCCTGCTGAAAGCATCTGAACTCCYRTTACTCCATCCTGCCATGTGCCCTGGTGCACCCAGTAAATGTTTTCTCCTTGATGTGTGGGAGCTGTATTGGATATGAGCTTCAGCTTTCTGTGGTTCAAGTCTGCCAGCGTAAACCAAAGAACCCCTAAGCAGACTGTTTATATTGATGTTGACAGATACTCATTGCAATAGTGCTGAAAGGGTTGGGGTAAATCCCCAGCTTCAGCTGTTTGTGGCTTTTGGGGCTTCTTCTTCAAACGAGGTCTGGTCCAGATGCTTGTCCTGACTGACCTTAGCTCTTCTCCAGGACTTTGTGTTCTGCCTTGGCTCCAGCTGCAGGGAATTCAGTTCACACGCTGCAGGGCTGCCATGCACTTCAAACTAAAACACAGTGCAGAGGGGGATGTTTGGGAGTAATTTCAAAAGCAGGCGATCTAAATTGAAAAACTAATGTATGCACACATTTTGAKGCATAGCAGGGGCAAAAAATGCCTCATTATGCAGCTGAGAGGTCTTTCTACTGTAAAAGGTGACCTAGCCAAGGAAATTCATCCTTAGTTTACAAAGTGAATTAAAGCAAAAGAGTTTGAATTTCATCTAGTCCTAGATTACATTTTTGTTTGTTTGTTTAATGCACCCTCTTTCCTAATAAATTCCTGATCTAATATCATGTAAGGAATAAAATATATTGCTAGGGACACTTGTAGGAAGTTTTTCATGTCTACATCCCTTTCATCATTTTTCTCTGTTCTCACTGCGATCTTGTAACCAGAAAAACAGATAGGGCCTTGATGAAATTCACTTAATTCAAGGTTGCAGTGATACTTTTTTTCCTGTGTGGACTGTAGTGATGCATTCAGGGAGTTTCCCTTTTACATGGATATTCTGGCAAGGGGTTTGTGTGTCAGCACAAGCTTGGCTTGGTGTTCTGTGAATAAAATGGCCGGTTGCACTCGGGTCAAAAATGAGCTGCTGATAAAGGAATCCCAAGGCCATGTCTGAAACTGGATTTTCTGGAAATTAGTACTTTATTGTACCTCCCTGAGCTCCACATAATTAGCTCTCTATGTTTTCATATGTTCATCAATTTACAYTCATTGAAGGATTTAGAAAATTGGATAAGATACAAAGTTAAAGCTTAAACTGATACTTAACAGTGAAAGCTTTTGAAAAAAAAATCATGTAGACACAGTGGCAGTTACTGGCTGATGCCAAAAAAAGGATAATTTTGCTCCATTGCTGATTCCTGCACCCAGCCATAAGCTTCATGCCTCTCCTAATTAACTTCATGCTGGTGAGCAGATTGAGAATGGCTCTAGTCAGCGTTAAAAATGCCTGGAAACATGCTGGTTTACAGCCTTATGCAAAGTTGCTGAATTTTTTTTTTTTTTTTTTTTAAATCACTGCCAAAAGCCACAAGACATAGATGCATATGTTTCATGCTAATCACAAAATAATAAGGTAATTGATATTCAACAATTTAAAACAACAAACAGAGCTCATACTCTGAATCTGGCTGACTGGTTTTAATTAATGCTATTGCCCACTGTTTGAGTGGAACCACAAAGGAAGTGGTGGGAGCTTGGTTTTTAAAGAGAAGTCTCTTCCAAAATRTTGATAAAGCTTTCAAATAACTCTTTACATATCCAGGAAGGCAGCTGATGAACTGTCCTCCTTTCTTTTTTGCTTGCACTAGATTTGAAAAGAAAAYACAAGGCTCTAGGAAGGTTAAACCCTGAGAAGGTCTGGGAAGGGTTTTGTTTCTTTCTTTTAAATTAGCTGGTGCCTTCTAAGGAACTCACTTCAGGTTTTGTCCAGATTGTATGAAAATTAATTACACCTGTTTTAAAGGAATATCTGTGAAGCACATTGTTCTTGAGACAGCTACTCATCTACATCAAAGAGAAGCTGAGGATGGAAACAGTTGTATTGTTGATGGAAAAGCAATAAGAAAATGAATAGAATATACTAGAAGGGAACAGGGGAAAAAGTCATGGCATGGAAGAATAGGCACAATTATTATCAGCTCTGGAGCTGAGGAGATTTTACAGAGCCACTGTAGTTATAGTAATTATGTCAGCTCCAGTGGTCAAAATTTTAGGCTACTGTGAGTTGAAGGATTTTTGATAGCACTGACCCCTTGCCAGTCATACTGGCAGTTAAACCATCCAATAATAAGTGCATAAAGTTTGAATGACACATGTTTAATAAAAATTCGCATTCCTATCAATTATTAAATTGAGAGAAATGAGATTTTTTTTTTTTTTGAAGATGTCATAAATTTTTCTTCAACTTYTGATAAAATTTTGTTTCCTGTCCTTTGTTTCCTTTCTCTCTTCTGGAAGACSCCCAGGAATGTTTTGGATGATTCTGCTGTGTGAAGCATTAGACCATTGCACTTCATAGCTGATTTAGTTTGATTTGGTTGTGTGTTTTGTTTGGTGTTTTGTGTGTTTTTCTATATATTTGCTTTTAAAGAAAGTGGGGTAACAGCTGTAGAACTATGGTGAAGATCTTCTTGTCTTTACTGTCTGCTGATCCTCCCCTGTATTGGGGATTGCTTTATAAACCCAAAAATTTAAATATATGAAATGACTGTTGCAAAGCAATGTGATTGATAAATAATTTATTAACTGGCTACTTCTGGGTGAATTGATAAGATTCTTTTTCATCAGAGTAGCARCCATGATAACACTTTTCAAAAAGCTCTATTCAGGGAGGAGCTTGTGTCATTTTGTCCTTGGAAATGATTTGGAAAGGAAGATTTTGTTCATTTTCCCAGATTAAGCAGCTATCAACAGCAAAAGGCTTGAAGATCCAATATGGGCATAGGAAGCAAAAGCACATTTTCTAGGCTTTTCTTGTGTTTTGACAACCAGTATGTAAAAATCAAGAAAAATTCCATTGCTCCTTTTTAGTTTTCTTTTCTAATTAGAATGTAATGTTTTAAGATTTCATGTTTTCTGAGATGACTGTCACAAAATGATTTTTGTGTCTATTCTCTCACTCCTATTAAACGGAGAATGATTKATCATTTTGCTAAAATGAGGCATTGTTCTGGAGAAACTCTGGAAAAAATTGCCAGCTTAGTGAATTAGAAAATCTCAGCCTATTTTTTTCCTTCTAGCATGATGAAATGGTGCAATGTACTGGTACAGACTTTTTCCTAAAGGAAATAAATAACTGAAGAATAGGTCTGTCGATGGCTACTAAATACGTAAGTCCAGTTGCAGACTTTTTCAAACCACAGTTTCTGGCTGCCAGAAGCCTAATTCTGTGTATTAGGAAAACAGTAATTCTGTTAAATCTGTTACTCAGGCCTCTGCAACTCAGCTCACTGATGGGGATGCAATACTGGGGAAAAGCAGAATTTGAGCCTGGCTCTGCAAGGAGAGCAATATTTTATGTTCTGATCTTTTGTCGGTAGGGGTATTTTTCTGTAGAGGTTARTGGAGAAGCAACAAAGAAAATTATAGTGTGTGGCATTTTTTAAATATTCAGCAGAGTTCAAAAAGAGTCATAAAGAGCCTGGAGTCAAAGTGAAGTGGCTTTAGAAGGTCTTTGAGGTTTCCARCCCTCCATTGCCTTGGGCTCTGTTTCATTGCTTCTCTCTCCTGCTGGGTCCACTGATGTGCCAGTTTTTCCCAAGGGTGCAGAATCCCAGGAACCTCAACGCAGTGTTCTCAGCTACTGAGCTAAACACAGCAGCACTTCTAAAAGAAAGTTCAGAGGTAGTATTTCAGAAACATGGTTGAGAAGWGATGGGGTACATTATTAAAACTGAGGAGCTGGTGACTTTTCTGGAGGCAATCTACAGAGAGAAGTGATGAAATTCTCCCGTGTTTCTGTTGTTCATTTATTTAATTTCCTGTGCCTTGGTAACTTCAGCCTAGCTCTTCTTCCTTATATCAATTTGCCTTTGAGAGGAAGGAAATAAGGCAGCACTGTCTTGTTGCTCTGTCCTCCTCTCACTCTCACTGCTTCTGCTACAAGGCTCAAGTGCCAACACTTGACGTTCCTGTTAGAACCTCTGTGACAAAGTCATGATTGTGAGACTCTACAAACCAGTGTTGGTGGAGGAAGTAGAATCTTTCAGATTTGTTCCACCTGTAAATAGTTCATTTATCTAGCTCAAAGCTTTTTTACTGCTGTATTTCTGAGAAAATAATTATATGAAGTTGTAAATATCAGAAAATTCAAGCTGRTAAAGATTGTAATGAGCAGTTCCTTGAGGATGACTGTAAAGCTGAGTCTGTCAGTTGAAAATCATGCTTGGCAGAATCAG